>NC_016089.4:15523062-15823062 GCF_000004515.6 Glycine max
ACAACAGCCCAAGCATTTCTCCTCTCCAGGATAGTTGTACGTCCAAATATATTTACCCATTACACAATACTCAAATATGAGTCACAAGTGTGATATCATACTATACATAAAAACGAAACATAAGAAGGTTAATATAAAGCTAAGCCGTACTACTCAACTCAATTAAGTTCATGTTTGGTTCAATTCATTTTAGTCAAATAATTGCTTATTTTTCAGCTCCCTGAGAGAGCTTTTAAAAAATACATGACTATTTCTCTAAATTTAAGTAGAACCAAACATGCTAAGGTTAAGGCCAAGTAACGAAATAAATTCAAATGTCAATTGCTAATATGGCCTCACTAAAATGTTGAGTAACAAAAGATATAATAAGAGAAAAGAAAGAAAAATCTATTACCCAAATGCATACTACTCAACAAGACAATGAAAATATGAATAGTTTATATAAGAAAAACAAATTGCCTGTCCATGCCAAAACATAAAATGTGTAAGAGAAAAGCAGACATGAAAAAAGGGTGAGATAACGGCATAAATAACTCGATAAAAGAAAGAAAACGAATGATGCTTCAGAAGCCACAAGAAATATGGCATTTCCATCACACAAAAATGAAATAGCAGAACAACTGTGACAGTGTTTCACAGCTTCACGATGTGGGTACTTGATTAAAAATCTGGCAGAGAATGTGAGCCAAAAATGGAAAACAAAGCTGGCGTGGACACGGCGGGGTGGGCGACGGCGGTGAGGAATTGATGGCAGCAGCGCGACGACGTGGGTTACATGATGGCTTCACGAAATGCGATGACAACGACCACGTGACGGCAACTTCAGCGTGACATGGGAGGATGGCCATGGCGGAGACCTGGGAATCTCGTGCAACGGCAGCGTGACGGTGGTGGAGCTCATGAGACGAAGACTTGACAGTGGGTGCGAAACCTTCAAAAAGCACAAAATGGCAAGTGACTAAATCGCGTTAGGGTTGGATTCTTAATTATGGGTATAATTTGAATTTTCAACGGAAAGTCTTTCCCTTGGAAAAATTGATCAGTAATATTTCATTCTTAAATTCAGTGGGTAAAATTTCGTCAGCAATTAGTAATTTCTGACAGAAAATTTGTCCGTAAGTAAATTTCATTAAAAATTCAAATATTTTCTCACAGAATTGATTCCGTAAATAATTCTGATATTTTTTACAGAATACATCCTGTGTGAAATATTCTATCGGTAATAATGATTTTTCAGGTAGTGAAATGAATAAGATATGATTATACATAAAAGGATATTAAACTTTAGTTTTGCTAAATGAAATAAATCTCTAACTAATTATCATATATAATGATGCTATTCACATAAGAGTAGTTACAATTAATCATCAGCAAAGTAAATCTACACAAAAGTGAATTTACACATCTTAATCTTGCACAATATAAGTTTACACATTGTAGAAATCATGTTCCAAAGATATTCTAATTTCTACTAAAATTATCACGTAAACTAACATGAATATAATTGAAATCTTAATTAATCACATGAATTAAATTTTCTTGTAATTAATTTCAACATCAATTTTATTTCCATAGATCATACAAACACAACTTTCTATAAGGTGAGTTGTAATTTTAGCACACACTAACCTTCATTCAAAGGGGAATCTTGGAGATACTTTAACTTAAGTCGCATAATTTAAGTAAATGTAACAGGTTTCTCATTTTGAAGAGAGAATTCGAATAGGTGAAAATAAAAAATAGAAAATTTATCAAATTGTTTTGGCAGAATAATAAATGTTGTGAATTAAATGAAGCTTCTTGGTGAGACAATATTTACAAATCGAGATATATATTGTAAAAAAACAAAATCAAGACTTCGGTGTCTGATAAATTTGAAGTCAAAATCTTTGCGATTGAAAGTCTTATGATTTGCAAACTCTCACAAACTCGCATCCATTTAATAGGGTAATTGTCCTCTCCATTTTGTAAACATACACCTAATTCGGATCCGATAATCGTTCTTAGTTTGTCTCTGAAAAAATAAACTTTCCAATGTTGTTGATTAGGTTCCTTGTAGGATCCGTTGATTATCTATTCATCATTGTAAAAGAGCATGCCCATTCGTTAAAACTTAAAAGTTGTCTATTATTCTGTCTAACAGAAAACCAAAAGGAAAAAATATAGAGAAGACTGCAATCATTTGATGGTAGATGCTTGGACCTAAATTAAATAGCATAAAGAAAAATGTCAAACTCTTATGCAGAATACACAACTTGAATATCAATGCATATAAAAGTGTGGTTAGGCTTGGGTATAGATTTGAATGGCCAAGAGCCACACTCAGTGGAGTCTGACTATTCGATTTCAATGGGTATCTTTTTATCTTGTGCCAAAGAATAATAAAAGTATCCTATTTTGCTAGCTTGCACATACTAGTGCATTTAGACGAACCACTTATGATCAAACAATATTATAAGAGGTAGTATATTATTCTTGGAATATATTTATATTTAAATTAGTTTTTAGTATTTTAATTTATTATTTAAATTTAATTTAATTTTTTAGTTATTTTTATTCAATTTAATCTTTTAATTTTTTTAATTAACTGAATTTGATTCTTAAATTTTTAAAATTAATTCATTTTTAGAAAAAATATATATTTTATGAAGGTTTAAAACTATTTAATTTATGATTTAAATGAAATGATCAAAATTGAATTAATTTAAAAATTAGAAGATGAAATTAGAAAAACTAAAAACCAAATTAAATTTAAAAAATTAATTTAACCTACATTTATATTTGTCAGATTTTCTCCTTGGTTCTATAAATGTACAATTAGTGATGTCGTAATAAGGATGATAAAGATAAACAGTACGATTAGGAATGTTATGTAGGATTTGAATTCCCGAAGACAAAATTAAGACGGATTCTATTCCTTTCCTTTGGCCTAAAAAGCCTTTTCACGATTCCTGCGGGCAAAGAAAGCAAAAGCAGTTTAATAAAAACCCTTCCTCGTTCATAGACCATCCTCTTCAAGGGTAGTTTCGTCAAACCAAATTCACGTCAAGCCCCTATATATATTCCCATCGAGTAACAACCAATAAATAAATCCACAAATTACAACAATATCACATTTCCCTCTCTAACCATATTTACAACATCCAAACAGGGACTTAAAATTACTAGAATTGGAGTTATTAAGCTATCACAGCATGTTCGCGAAGAAACGCTCCCAGCACGGCGGCGTCGTTTCATCGATGCCGAGCTCGAACGCGAAGAAGCTATTGAGACTGCCGCACGTGTTCGCGAAAATACTAGAGCTTCCTTTTCCCTCAGACGACGACGTTTTGGTGGAGGAAACGCCGCAGTTTTTTCGCTTCGTGGCGTCGTGCAACGCCGGTGGTGTGCGAGCTCTGGCCATCGAGATTCTTCCGGGGATAACAAAAATCGTCATCAAGAGAATGGACGGTGGTGACGTGGCGGTGGCGGGTCGGCATCAGCAGGTTCCTTCAGGATTTGGTCTGTGGCGGTTCCGCCTTCCGCCGGGGACGCAGCCGGAGATGGTCACCGCCGTGAGCATCGGCGGGAAGCTGGTGGTGACGGTGCCCAAGATCAAGAGCAGAGCAAACTGATTCCATCTCCAACTCCAACCATACGTGGAATATAAGAGAGGCGTGTGCTTTGGAAAGTAGCGTTTGTAGATAAACAATGTATTGCATATCGCATATGTGATATGTGGCCTCTTTAGATGTTCGCTTTTTTCTCCAATAAAACCACGATTACATCCCACGTGCCCTGTTTATTTGGCTATGGTGGGTCAATTATCAGCTTATTTCCTGTTTCTTTTTTAATTTTACTGCTGAGCTTTGCAGTTTAATTATGGTAAATAATTAAATATTATTTTCTTTCTTTCTAATCATAAGATTATTTTTTAATTTTTAAATATTTTTTTTACATCTTCTTACTTAATTATTCTCTTTTTAAATATTAATGAAAAATAATTAAGTGAATATATAAAGATAAAAAAAGATAATTCTAAAATGATAATATAAATAATTTTTATATTTAATATGATTAATTAAATTAATTATTTTTCTAAAAAAAGATTATAATTAAATAGGTAGGGATTAGTAAATATTTTCTTGATTAATTGGTAAATTGATTGTGATCTTTGGCTGCCGTTGTTGTATGCAGAAGCTTGCACTTTGCGGAATGAATGCATTTGAAGATCAAATAATGCGGCTATTGTTTGTGATGAGTGCTAGTCTTTTTTCTTTTTCCAAGAGGTGTCACATTGCATATCTAAATCGTCAGATGCTCTTACCAGTAGTATATAGTACCGTGCATGATAAACAGTAATTAAGAAAATCGTTGATTCATGCATTAAGTTTATTTGCAACAGAGAATAATGATATTTCAACATTTATTATCAATATTTTTTTTTCTCTATTTTTTTATCATAATATATTATTTGTTATACATATATATTTTTTCTTTATCTCTCTAAATGTTAATTAGCATTTAGGATGCTCAAATATATTTTTCCTTTGCAATAAACCTAGTGCTGATCAGCTTTATTGCTTTGCTGCCAGGTTAATTAATTGGTTGGTATCGTGTGCGTGGTGCAAAATAGTGTGTAGAGAACCAGATTTTTTTTTTTTTTTGACTTCAAAATACTTATATCATTTCATTAATCAAAGAATAAAGACTATGATAAAATGGAGCTGCCCTAAGAAGCTCATGAGTTACTCCATTAGTCTGTGTTCTTATAAAAACACCTGTAAAAGTTAGATTCTGGCTTAAAATCATTCTGCAACTTTGAAGGATGGTCCCAAACTCGGACCTGTCTGCAACAATCTTGTTATCAGTATCCATAATGCAACATTTTGCACTCCCAGTGAGTCCAGAAGCTGCAATGCCGAGAAGAGGATGTAGAGAACGAGAATGTTCACTTCGTTTTCATAATCACCCAAGTGGGCCTAGTCAGACATGGATAGTCAATTATATTTGGATATTATTTCTGGTGTACAATTCTAATTCCAATCACTTTTTTCTCGGAATCAGTCAAGTACGGTCAAGTAAGAGAATATAGTTAGATGAAAATCAAGAATGGCGAGTACCTATTTTTGGGAGAAAAATGTTATTTATATATCGTTTTCCATGCATTCTTTAGACTATTGTATCTAGTAGTGAGGTTGCGTCCTAACGGAACCCACTGATCTCTCAAAGTGACCAATCAATGTTAGAATAACAGCTGAAAGATATGGTTAATTTCATTTAGGACTCGTTATTTTATTTTTTAAACATTTATTGATATGAAGTATTTATTAATTTAGTTGATAATTAATTTTTATCGAGAATTTTGACAGATCATTTTTAATATTTTTTTTTCTAATCATTTTTTCATGTATCAAACTTGAATTCAAAACTTTATTTAAGAAGATTGGATCAGTGTTACTTAGAATCAACATTTTTTTGGTATTTAGAACTCATTAGGTGTGAGTAAAATAATTTTTTATGGAGAAAACTATTTTATATAAAAAAATTAAAAAAAATCTCTGAAACATATTTTCTTGTCTTTTCTCATGACATTACTTATTTCATTTGTTATTCTCTCTAAATTTTTTTCTTCTTATATATCTCTATTTTTTCCCCTCAGTATATTTCACAATGGAGTATATGTTTACATTTTTTTTTTCGTATTTATTTATGAGACGTTGGTCACTACGTACATTTCTTTTTCTGTTGAGCTAATCGATTCCCATAAGCATAGTCTATATTATATTATTATTTGTCACATTATTTCTTTTTGGCACATGTGGAATCGAACCTCAATTATATTCTAAATATATTTCGTAACAATGATATATATGGCTAGAGGTATGAAAGAAATGGCTTCAACGTGGGCGCATACTAAAAGTTATGTGGGCGGTGCGATCCCCCACCTGTGCCTAAAATTGAAATTGAACACTTCTGACTTCATTTTATGGAGTATATTGGAAACTGAAACTATTCATAGTGATGAAGCTACGTTTCCCTCTTTTCTTCTTTTACAGAACGACATTCCATTGTGGAACCACTTAGTTATATAATATAGAGTACAAACTACAAAGATAAAATCTCCAAAATGCTATAACGTCAAATCCATTTTATTTTTATTCGTCGGGTTATCAATTATGTTTATAATTTCCTAGTGCTTGTAATACTAAAGTTTTTTTTATTCGTGATATGACTTATTAAAAATTAGAGTCTAATCTCTTATAAAGTTGAAATTCACTTACCAACGCGCTTTCCGGTAAAAAAGACTAAAAATAAATGGACATGTTATTTATCAATTATATTACAAAGTGCTTGTTTCTTATAAAAAGACTAGAGATAAACGAACATGCTATTTTTTAACTGTATCATAACATGCTGATTTGTCAATAAAAATAGTACTCGATCATTTTCTAACTAAATAAAAAGGCATATAAATGAACAATATAAAAGATATGAGCCTGTTGTATATTAATCTCGTCAAGCTTTAGCACTGTAAGCATTCTGCATACCTTGTAACCTCTTGTATAAATTAAAGATATATAAGTATATTGTTATAAACTCACTTTTTTATTGTTGCCTTATGTTTAGATTGTTAAGTGAGTGAATGAATGAAAGAAAAGGACTAGTGACAGAAATCGTGGGAAGAAATTCCTATTAGCTAGTAGTTTTCCCGTAAAAGTTTTCGTACCATCCAGTATCTATTATTGTGAATAATTTCTTTTTAACTTATATGAAGAAAATATTAATCTGTTAAGTTAAAATAGAATTCTGATTTTCTTCTAATTTTTTATTTCAATCAGATAGTTTATGTTTCAAAAAAATTTCACTTTGACTTTTTAAAAGTGTATATCTCTTATATTAAATAGATTCTTAGTATTTGCTCTAATGAATTGATCTCTTAGAGACTCAAATTTTATTTTAGCATATATTTATATCTTAAAAAGTAAAATGTATCTGTCAAAATTTCCGTGCTATGCTCAGGAAAAGTTTAAGGTGGAATTAATACCCACACCTGGAAAAGAAAGAAACAATGTTAATGTTATGGTATATTCACAATTTATTACCTGCTGCGAAGGCAAAGGGGTGGAATACCCACTTGTATTGGTTATATACAGCAGTACTTTACATTTTCTTCCTTGTAACATAACTCACCAATCGGTGCCGGTGAAGGTGCAGTGAAAAAGAAAAATGATAAGTGCAATGTATATGCGTAGCTCTAGAACTAGCCAGTTCCATAAATTTCATGTTCTTCATACATTCTTAGACATATACATGTCTCATGCTCATGCTCATGCTCATGCACCTAGGTGTTCTTAAACGACACCTGTAACACAAAGCACCGAATGCCGACAACAGTAAATTCCCCTCTCTCATTTCTTCTGTACTCTGCTACCCGACCATCTACAATTGTATATAAATTCCAAGTCGCAAATCCAAAGCCAAAAAAACACACATCAATTAAACACCATGAGCCAGGAAAAGCCAGAGAGACCTCAAGCGGAGAAAGACCCCATCAAATACGGCGACGAGAGAAGATGCAGAAGGAGTGATTGGAGCTGAGCTTAGGAACAACTTGGACATGAGAACAACCCCTGGTGGGGTCGCTGCATCCATCAAACAGCTATGTTTCTTAATATATTAAATAATACTACCTCTTATTTTTATTGCTATCTTATAATATAATCAAGTTTTCGTTATCTTCCTTTGATCTCTTTTGCTTATTTCAACGAAAACAATGCAAATCCTGCTGGAGTTTTAATCATTGTACATATTAAGTGGTAAGTTTTCATGTAATAGCTAAGTAAAGTCTATGGCTTTGTGCATGCAATACGTGCAGGAAAAGGGGGTGATGCATGAAGATCTCAAGTTTCCATCCAGTATAGTTAAGTAGTACCACACCCTGTGCTGAGGCATCCATGGCGATAGTGTTTATATATATGTATGTTGCAGCTTTTAAATGTTTAAACAAATAAATCAAGCCACTGAGTTTGACTTGTAAAACTACTATAGTCTTGGTGCATGCCACTTTCGTTTTGTGTGTCAATTTTCTGTTTTTGTACTTTGTTTTATTAATGTGGTTATATTATTATGTTTTCTTTCTATGTACTTGGATCATCGATCGCACTTAATATTGTTGCTTTTAATGGCTACTTCATATCGGATCTGCATGGAGCATAGTCGGGAATCAGAAAGGATGAATGGGGCCATTGACCAGAGTCATGTTAACGTGAGCCCTATATCATATCGTGGGCGCCGGAATAAAACGAAGTACTCAATTCTTGAATTGTGTACAAATCTCGGCACGAAAATAGGTTCCAAGATTGAATCGGATGAAATTATTTCCGAAGTACAAAACCGAAGCCTAACTCGTACAATTTTTTTACAGTAATTTATTTTTATAAATCTTTATTGGGAAATTTATAAACAAGTCAGAAATTTACTTTAAAGAGTAATTTAATTTTTTTAAAAAAATAAAAAATTATCAAAAAAGATATTGCTTCCTTTTTAAAAGAGAAGTAACAGAAAGCAAGGGAATTAAAGATCAGAGAAATATTTTTTTTAAAACATGTCCCTAAAATGAATTTGATAAAACGAAAACCAAAGTTGGTTTTTTTTCCTCATAATTTTTGTGTAGATTACTAACCTACTTCAACTAAAAGTAGGTGCAAATATATTAGAGTTTTTTGTATTTAGATATACCAATTACATATAAATATAATCAGATTAAGTATTAGAATGGCTCTAAATGAACATTAGAAGAGAAATGAATAGACAATCACCATCAATAAAAAGTAAACATAAAAATATCAATAGACAATCACCATCATGAATTTTACAAAGTCTAGAGATATATGTATAGTTTCTCCAAGAGACGCACAACAATTATGGTCAGAAGTGATGCTGAAACCTTAGATCATTATGGATTGACTATGATTCTCTTTGTGGTTGTGTTGAGATGTTGATGAAGTATAGAATCTTGAGATCTTCGTAAAATCATGCAATCTCTAAGTCTTGGATTGATATGGTCATCCTTAAACTTGGTACTGATCTAAATCTGACTATGAGAGAGGTTAAGATCTAGATAAATTTTTTACGTCAGGAAATACAATCGTTGTAATTTTCGACTTCAGCAATAACATAATGTTGTTGCCTCTAGTGATGCTTATGATGTGCGTGACAGACGTTTGAAGTCAGATAGAGATATGGTGGTTTCGCGAATCGGTATAGCTAGCTTTTTGTGAAAAAATAAATTAGCATTTGAGTATGCCAATTTGTACTAGTTCATCAGCATATACACTTTGTGATGAAATAAATAGCCTATGCATCCAATTAGCAAAAATAGAAAGAAAATATATATATTATCTGGTAAATGCATGACAGGCAGAGAGACAGATGATCAGCCCAAGACATCGCAAGCTATTCTTATCTAACTTACTTCATATATATGATCTGACACTGACATACCCACGTTGAGTATGGTCTAAGTGGGACACCGTGAATATAAACATAGAAACTCAAGTGAAATCAAAGTAATATTAATTTTGCTAATCTAATAGTTAGGCTGAGAATTTGCGGAAGAAACGAAATTAAACAAAGTCAACGTGACTAGCTACTGCCTAATTAATCTATATGCAAAGACACCCTGTGTCCTCCATATTTTCGTTCTTGGAAATGTTATATATCTTCCGGTATCTTGATAATCAAATTAATTTTCAAAATCCTAGTGTTAATTTATAATTTTGGTTTTAAAGCCAGAGAACAGAGGCAGAGAGATGCTAGCTAGCTAGCACGGAGCAAGTACATATATATGCATGCTTGATCACGTTTTTACACAACTAAATGATTCTTTTCCACCAGTTTGGAGCATGCGCAATAGAGCACTATTGGTGCAGGACTAGTTGCCCAGTGTGGACAAATTAAATTAAGTTCGCATGCAATATATACTATATGTTACAAGTTTACAGCTCATTCTTTAGTGTGTGTAGATATATATATATAATATGTCATGTGATCAATCTTAACATATATGTATGTGAATGAGTAACACTGGCCAAGACTCTTATCACTCCAACTCCTCAACAAAATAATATAATTTTAGTGCTAAAAGAGGAGTTAGATATTAATTTAGTATGATATCATCTATTTTTTTTTAGTATATTCGTTAGTACATTTATCATTATTCAATGAATTTGCTATATGTCACACTAAAAGCTTGATTATTTTTTCTTAAATATGTTTTTGGTTTCGGTAAGTTAATCTTTTTTTTTTTTTTTGGTTTCTATAAGTTTTTTTTTTTAATTTTAATCCATGTAAATTTGTGTTTTTTTAAAATTTTAGTCTTAATAAAAATATTTTGCTCAATTTTAATTTCTGTAAAATTGAAAAAATGTTAACTTACATAGACTAAAATTAAATAATAAACTTACAAGATCAAAAATAAAAAAACGTTAACGTACAAAAAACAAAATATATTTAAATCTTTTTTATTTAGGGAATTTTAATTTATAAATTCATGATATAATAAAGAATGTATTGCTGCATGAATTTATATATATAATGAACTGTTTGACCTAAGAAAACTCTTCTCAGAACCCTCAAGCACCTAGCAGAGAGAAGAACTAAATGAATAAGGTAACTTTTTGTGAGAGAATAGCATCGTGCTTAATTATAAGCCTAGAAATAAATAAATAAAATTAAGACAAAGGATAAGCAATTGACATATAACTTTTTTCGGTTGTTGGCGGTGCATGTGTTAAGGGAGCCAATAAGTCTAATTAATTAAGAGTGCATTTTGATAAAGAATTTTACTTAATGAAAGTAATTTATCAAACAATTTGAATTTATATATAATTTAGAATTTATTGTTTAGATGTTTTTTATAAAGAATTTAAAATTTTGGAATTTTAAAATAGAATTTTAAATAATTAAAAATCTGGAATTTTGATTTCCTTCTGAGTGAGAAATTGAAGTTCTCTTTTTTTACCATTTTGAGAAAGAGCTCCTAAAATATCGATGAGTATCAACATAAAGGAACACGTATAACTAACACACCAATCATATTTTCTCTTCTTTTCATTCATTTTTTTCATCCTCATAATTTTATTTTATTTTTATCTAAACACAAATTTTTGAAAATAAAAAAATTTCAATTGAAATATTTGAAATTCTTAAAATTTAAAATTTCTTGATAATTTTAAATTTCTCCATCCAAACACACTCTAAATGAAATATGAGACGTTATATAAGAATTTTTTATAATGTAATATGTACTGGGAAAAAGCATGGGAAACTCATAATAATTTGAAGGACAGATTTGCGCAAAACTAAATATTCGAATTCAAACATATGCCGTTTATCTACCGATCGATCAGCTGGTGGCTGGTGTTATAACACTCATAAATGGAAGATTTGGATTCTTCCTTTTTCTATATCTCTCCGCTCACATGAAACTCCCTTTTATCAATGTTTTTTTTTTAATGGCTAGCTTTATTTGTGGTTAATTAAGTAATGATCAAGTTTTAAGTTATAAGCTAGCTAAAAACTTATAAACTAAAGTTAAAAAATTAAAAATTAACTGAAAATTTATAAATTAATTGATTTAATTAAAAGTGTTTGATAATATCAATTAATAAATATACGTAAAAGAATAAATTTAATATTTTTGCATATGAATTTATTTGGTAAGAATAATTTGAATGTATATGTCTCTTACTTACATGATATAAAACTAATCATATATATTTAAAATTTTGTTTAAATTAGATCATATGATTAAAAAAACATAAAAATAATTTAATAATTAATTTTAAAGTTGATAAATTCAAATTTTTAATTTTAAGGAACAGTATAATGATGACAATTGACGAATTAATTGTTGTATATATGTAAGAATGATAAATCAAATAAGAGAAGTTTTCCAAATATAAAAAGTTAAGAGAATTTTTAAATTAAATAAAATGATAAAATAAAATTTCAAATAAAATAATAATGATAAAATTCAAAACAAAAAAACTAATAACTTTTAAGCTGACTTATTTTTTATATGAAACTTTAAATAACTTATGAAAAATAAGTTCATTGAAATAACTTATAAAAAATAAACTACTAAAATAAACTTATGTATCAAACAAACTGATAAACTAGTCATATGAGTTTATAAATTCCTCAAGACCCTTACCAACCATAGTCTAACTTTTAAGTTAATATATTTTCCATAAATTATTTTAAGTTTATCAAAATCAAAATAAGCTAGTAAAATAAAATTGTATAATCTCCTCAACACCCTTACCAAATATAATGATTCGAGATTCTCTTATAAAAAGTCTTACTCATCCGCTCGAATGATATTGTCAAGTTAAGTAACTTCACTTAGTTTTAAGAATCAAAATAAGCTAGCAACTGCGTAATATCTTGAAAACATTGCACCAATAATTTCTATTTTACAAGATAAATAATTTGTGAACTTTGATAATGAAATTAAATAAAAATAAATAAATTGAGATGAAAATTTTAAATTAAAATAAAATATAAAAGTATAGGTGTGGCATCATTTTACTATTTTTTTTTTCTGCAAACGAAGGGAGTGATAAGCTATTTACGGGACATAGCATTCCAGCTGTGTAACAACTAGAATGAAAATGGCATTAGGTTCTGGACTGAAACTGAAGCAAGATATTTCGTCTATTAACTGAATTCTAAGCTAAATACTAGCAGTTAAACCTAACCCCCATGTGCTTCATGGAAGCTTGTGATTGTAAGGTTGGTTGGACCATCCTTGTTTATAGCTTCCACACCACATCATATATAGAGTCTACACATAAAGGCTAAAGCCTGGAAGTGAGAGAAAATTTAGGTTCAAAGTTATATATATTTATCTCTATTCAGGATTTCAGGTTTTCTTTTTGTGAATATATTTTTTACATATTCAATTTTTGATACGTACAATGAAGAGCGCATTGTTGGTGTGTGGTGTCTGTTAGAAGCAAATATGCCAAGTTGAAGAGCGTTTTGTTGGTTGAATTGTTGACTGATGAGACCATACATATGCATCATCCTCTAAAAGGAACAAGACGTTAATTTGGTCTTAGAAGTTTGCTCCTTGGCCTTTTGCTTTTCCTTGTTATTGAGCAGGACGCACGTTTTGATTCAGTGGCTTCTGAGAAGCTCTGCTGCTACATCCAGTCCAGTAAACACAGTGTCACGTACGTGAATTATATGGAATTATTAAAGTAGGGACCACTCTTATCTTATCTGACACCAAATTCACACCATTGTCATTCCAACATGACAAATTAAATCATAATTAACGGATTTGCTACCATGCAATGTTAAGTTATGTGTTTTCTTTTCCGTTAAAATATGTTTTTTTATTTCTAATAAATATTTAAATTTTTTATTTATTTTTTAATAATTTCTTTTTTCATTGAGTTCTTATTCAAATAATAATTTTCATTTTGTTTCTTCACATTTTTTTTTTAATTTCTGATCAATTTATGTTTATTTTTTGATAAATGTTTCCTTTATTATTATTAATTTATTTCAAAAGGACTAATAATGAATAAATAATTTATCAGAAAATAAATATAAAATTTGCTAGTTTAGATGAACTAAAAAAAGTGTCAAAAGATCAAATAAAAATGAAAATAAAAATAAAAATAAAAATTATTAAAAAATAAATATATAATTCAAATATTTATTAGGATCACAAACATAATCTTATTATTATTTTAAAAATGATTTTTATATTGTGAAAAGTTTCATGAATCCATAAAAGGAATTTAAAACCACATGAGTGATCAATCATAAAAGCATGAATAGTAGAGTTAAGCAATCAATAATAAGAACACTTGAAGTGAAAATGAAAACCAATGATTACAGCAAGTTCAACTATTAATTATTTAGGTTCCTTGATCCCCTAACTACAATTCTCATAATTTAAGAACAAGAAAACAAAAGAGAAGATATCACCATATTTGTTGCCATGGTAATGAATTAGTAGTGCACTAAAAATTGGTTCCACGATCATATATTACAACTGAGAGAGAATCTCCTCGGGAAAAGTGTGAATATGTCTCGTCATCTAGTTAAGAAATACAAACTTTTTATAGTTGCTGCATTGCTATGGGGGTCTTTTGATGTCCAAATACTAACTTTTGAGTGTTCAAACCTGGATTCTTATGTAAATTTGTAAATAAAATGTAGGTTAAATTAGTATTTTGATTGTGTAATTTATTATTTAGGTTTAATTTGATTTTTAATTTTTTTTAGTTCAATTTAATTTTTTAATTTTTTTTAAAGTCATTTAATTTAATCTTTTCATCTAATTTATAAGAAATTACATTGTCACAGTTTAAAATCGTCAAAAAATATATATTTTTTAAAAAAAATTAATTTTAAAAATTAGAAAACTAAATTAAAAAAAAAACTAAAAATCAAATTAAATTAGTTTTAAAAATTAAAAGATGAAATTAAACTCAAAAAAATTAGAAAATTAAATTCAACCTAAATAATAAATTAAAGTAACAAAATACTAATTTAACCTAAAATATAATGCTTCTTGGTTGTCTTTTAAACGTTGAGTTATAGATGTTCAAACGCACACTTGACAAGAAGAGGAATTCTAACTTTTCTGGCTAATGTTCAAACATTTGGTACTTAGAGATTCAAAATTTGCACTATTCAGAAAATAAGATCACCTTAGCCAAGCTAATTAACATTCAAACATTGAGGCTTAATTGTCTAGATAACTCCTTTCTCCACTTTGAGGCCAGCATTCTAACCGCTAACTTCCTCTGTTTTAATGCTTTCTTTTGTTTTATACTTTCTTGAGTCAATCCTATGCACATAATATCTTAACATGAATTAACCTATAAATCTACAAAGACTATCAGCATGTTTGGATTTTTATCCACACAATTCAAGCGTGGAACACAAAAATAATTTCTAGTTGCTTTTGGTGCATCTTAATATAAAAATTTGATCAAACATAGATCATGGATGTTAATCCAAACACACATTATCCAATTCATTACAAAAGTCCACAAATTCTAAATTATTTTTAAAAATGCAATTAAACATATTTACAAAGTATTTCTATACTTTTCGGGTGTATGACTATGTATTCTTTTTTTTTATCAGCTAAAGAAATTTATATATGGATGATGACATGTTCTCCTAAAATGGGTTTTTACTAGCCTAAACCGTCTACCCACATAATAAATCAAGCTATTTGTCTCAAATTATTTGTTACTTGAGACACGTTGGGATGAGAGTGGGACCGAATGTGAGACAAGCCTTTATTGTAGTATCTTGCATGAATAATGAAGTGATAGCCATCCGATACATCACTTTCCTGTGTGGTGATTTTATAGAAGATCTGTGCATGAAATGGACCAACCCATGAGTAATATTGTCTTATACTATTTGGAATCCTTCTTTTTTTTAATGATTTTATCTCGGCACTGGTATTCACGATCCCGTTTGTATCCGTTAAACAATTAAATACCACTCTCAGGCTTATTATTGGTTTGTGCCTTGCTTTTGTTTGATACCTCTTTAGTCCTTATCGTTTCCCATGTGCACCTTGCTTTCATCTCAAACCAAGCTATACACTGAAAACCCGGATGATTTCTGCGTTTGGCTATACTAGTCTTTTTAATTTACACGCTCCTGTCAACTCATTCTAATTTTTTCATGTATTAATATCTTGTTTCACCTTTTATATATATATATATATATATATATATAGGGATTTGTAATATACTCATCTTTATTATTTTAGTATAAATACATTATAAAGTTACTCAATGATGTATTTTAAGATATTTTCTTATTATAAATTGCTAAGGTAAGCATCCATACTTTTTAATATGATAATTATATTAACAAACTACACAAGGATAAATTTTAAGATAATCTCTAATTATAACTTGCAAAAACATTCTTATTAAAAATTAAGAAGTATGAATGCTATCAAATCATATATATATTATGAGAAGGGATCAAATTATATTAATATAACTTTAATAATTATTATACTATTTTTATAATTTGATATAAAATATAATTTTTATTCATCCAATCATTGAATTATATTTATATATTATCAAGATTATAATCAATAATTTTGGATTAATATAAAATTTTATCTTTTATATGTAAAATAAGGAATAATTCTTAAAAAAATATTCTTGGAGTAAGCAGATTCTTAATCTTCTTAATATATATATTCTCTTGGATCTTGGTAACACACAACTACTCCTATATAATAATAGATATGTATAGTAATCATACCGCAAAAAGAGCTTCTTGGCATCTTCACTATTTTCCTTGACTTGTGGCTTTTTCATTAATATGCCAAGCACAAGAAATCTGAAGCACCTGAACATGTGTTGTTCAAATTCAGCTACTCCTGAATATGAATCTCCTCCATTGAGCCCCATAACTATTTCCTCAAATCACAATATCACTACTCCTTCTTCAATTATGATAAAGAACTTCAACTCTATCTATGACCACTCTTTCAGTTCCACGACCACCTTCTTTGAACCCGAACCCGAACCCGAACCCGCTGATTTCGCCACCGCCTTCGCCTCCCAACGCTTCTTCTTCTCCTCCCCCGGTCTCTCCAATTCCCTAGTTGAATACAACAATACCAACAAAAGTACTACTCAACACTTACCACCATTGTTGAGAGAAGATAGTGGTGATGTTGATGAGAAGAAGAAGAAGAAGGTGTTGTTCAAGGGGAGCGTGGCGGTGGCGACGTACTCGCCGGACCCTTACGTGGATTTCCGGCGGTCGATGCAGGAGATGGTGGAGGCGCGGCCGGAGCTGATGGACGTGAAGTCCAATTGGAACGTCCTTCACGAGCTTCTTCTATGCTATCTTGCGCTGAATCCAAAGAGCACTCACAAGTTCATTCTTGGAGCCTTCGCTGATCTCCTCGTTAGCCTCATGTCATTCTAGTAGTGTTGGATCTTCTTCAATTTTGAGATGTAAATTCAAAATAATGAAACATGTGATGCTAGTGCCAGATAACCATTGTTTCATATTAATTAATCTCCCACTTTGTTACTCACTCATTTTTGGTTTCTTTGCTTTCAGAGTGGGGAACCTCTCTATACTCATACTTGGTCCCCTCCATGCATTCATTCGCTCTCCTCCTTAATTAATCTTTATCCATCAACTTTCCATTTTCTTGTATTATATAATATCATCAACTTAATTTCCATGCTAATGAAAAAAGTTATACTATCAATTAATTAAAAATCATGATTAAATGTTTTTCACCTTTAACCACCAATTAAAATTTATGTATGATTGTCGTTATCTTAAAAATCAATCAACTTATCGACAAGTTATATACATTATTTTCTCCATCATAATATACAATAAATACTTGTTTTATGTTTTGGACAAAGAGATTTTGAGGGTCTTGGGTCACCCTTAATCATGGGGAACATCAATTCGTATATCACTGAGCTTATGCCCTCTGACCATCTTATTAACATGGCCGTTTGAAAATACATCAATGTATGAATGAGTAAGTTTGGGGTGTTCCATACTGCATTCGCATTTTAATTAATCATCCAAAGGAAAGAGCAAAAACTAGTCTCCCCTGCATGTTGCAGAGGAGCAGAAGACTAGTTTTTGAGCTGTGGCATGAGACTGGGTCATTGAACCTATCAATGAATGCTTTATTAGCCTTTTATTTTATGTCAAATATATATCCCAATCCCAGTTAAGCTTAACCAAGGTTATATATTATATGCAGGACAGTGGAAAATTCAGATGGATCATAAAAGATTCTGACATTCTGTGCATACCTATGACTATGATCTCTTCTTCTTAGTTCTTATCATATAGTTTAACTCCTCGTAGTCTTTGTTAAAACGAAATTAACTTGTCAAAGTTGGCTACTAAATACCATGTGCGCGCGCGCGTGTTACATTGATTATTTAATTGATAATTATAATATTGATTGAGTTTTATACATTAATTACTTACTGTTGTTGGGCAGTGACAAGTTCATAGTATCTATAAACAATTACAACTCGTTATTTAATCCTTGTTTGATTGAGCAGAATCGATGCATCCAGACAATGAGTGACTCAGAAAGGGCCAAATGCAAAATCAGTAAAATAAGAATTGGCAAACAGACAGAATCAAGGAATCACAAATTTGTGGCCCCTTTTCATTTTTTTTAATTTATGGATTCTTTTGTTTTATAATGGGATGACTGGGGAATGGGGATAAGCCACGCTGAAGATTCACTCAGTGAAATTTTTTGTTTTTGTTTTTTGGTATTATCCTTTTCTCTTTATATTAAGATATAGTTCATGAACTGAACTGAGTGCGAAAAAATCACTATAGATGCTGAATTTCCTGTGAAGCCAGGGGCAGAGAATAAGAAATAATAAAAGTAATATTTTATTTTATTTTGGTCTAGGAGACTGAGACCAACGATATTTAAAAAGTGGTCATTTTTTGTCTGTAATTTCCGTATTTAAATGCTACAGTACACATTTGATTTATTCCGATTGAACTCAGATTCCTTGATTAAGTTCTCTTACTAATTAAGTTACAGACTATGCAATTAAAAAAAAAGTGATACTTTGTCTCAATGACTTTTGTGATTTTGATTTCAATTCAAATTTTAGGAAACACACGATAGTATTTATTGGTATGTTTAAAAATTTATTGAGAATACACAAGCTTTTTAGAAGGTGTTATTATTTGTTATATACTGTATACCTTGTGTGTTTTCAATTTGTGTATTTTCTTTTTAAAAGGCATACAATATATAACAAATTCTGCCAATCCCAGTTACTGGCTATTTCGCACTCTGCTTTTACATTAATGGCAACAAACTCAAATAATAATAGAGTAATGAGTTTATTTCTTTAAGCAAGAAAAAAAAAATCTAACCCCCAACAATTTACATTATATTGTGTCAATCTAACCCAAAAACAAGTTAAACAAAAGGCAATTTAGCTCCATTATATATGAACTGCACCGCCTAAAAGAGGAAAAGAAAAAAGGCAAGAATTATAACAAAGCCTTGGGGGAGCAATAAAATACCTGATCCTCATGTGTTCTTCCCCTCTGCCTAACAATAAATGGAGCTTAACTGCAGACTGTCTTCAGAGGAAGGTTGGTATATAAAATCTTTATTTTTATTCTTGAGAATTATGTTTCCTTGTAATTATGTCTATCTTTCTAGTGGATTATAATTTTATAAAAACGTTACAAATACGTTCAAAGGTTTCTTAGAAATGAGATCATAAATCTAACACCTCACCTTCACAGGAATCTCAAATTCTCACTCCTCCCATGAGAATGTTTTGTTGAGAGGAAAGAGAATCATTAGAAATGATAGTTTCCTAAAATTGTCTTTCAAAAAATTAATACCAAATAAGGAAATCTAGCATTCCCAATTTAAGTTTTTGGGATACTTACAAGAATTCCTCGATCAAATACCCTGAAGGAAAGATCACCCTATTCTAACAACCACCAATTTTCAAAATACACAATCTCATCCATCCTAAGTACAAAGACCAAGGGCTTCCAGATTGCATAGCTAGATTCCCTTTGTTAGTGAACACCCTCAAAATATAACCTACTTAACTACAAATGGAGCACAAATCAACTTGCTTGGTTTGACAAAACTATCCCCTCAGTACTACCACGTGAAGCACTGCCAGCAGATGCCCAGTGAAGAGCTGCACCAGAAGCAGTGTTTGGGCTCCACAAGGAGGGAGCACTGTTCCGTGCAGTTTGATCAACCTGTAAATCAGGATCAGCTAGCTCTGATGTGCCGTTCATCCAAGGCTTATTATCGGTGATCTTCTGTGATCTAAGGTGTATTAAGACGTTGGTTGCAGAAGCAGCTTCACAAGAAGCACAATCACCCTTGGGTCTAGAATGAAAACCAGAAACACGAACAGGTTCAGCATGTACTTCTTTTGTTCCTATAAAGTTCGGTTCACCACAATCAGTCTTGCTTCTCAGTTCACAACTGTCAGAAATCTTATATGAATCCTGGTGAATAGAGTCACCAGAATCTTTTGAATCCCTTGTATCAAATGCAATTTGTGAGTCAAGAGGAATTCTTTCTGCACCACAGGATGCAGAATTTTCAGCACTGCTATTTGAAATAGCTTCATTTGCTACTTTGACCTGATTGAGAAAGTTTTCAGTAACCTCCAACGAAACACTAACACAATTTCCTTCGGTGGCCTCAGATCTAATACAAGACGTGAGGCACTGTCTCTCCTCACAAGGAACCCAGCAACTGTTCAACTGGCTATCTCCAGCTCGGCAACAAGTACCAGTCACATAATCACGGGCATTTTCAATACTATTGTTGTCTTCCATCACCAAAATTTCGGGAGCTGCCTGACATACAACTTGACATGTGTCATCTGTTGAAGATTTCCTATGATCTTTAGCATTGCTAGCAATGTCAGGTACCTTGTTCAATGAACCATCAGGAAGATGACAACCAGATTCAATAGATATGGTTTCATCATTTATCTGGCCTGCATTAGAGGGAGGAATCTCAGTATAATTGATCAAATCCGATCCGGATGAGCCCGGTCCATCACAATTTTTTGCTATTTGATTCCTTTTAAGATTGAAAGCTAAAATAAATGCATTGTGGAAAAATCAAGTTCAAAATTTAAAATAAAACAGATAGCAAGGATATCTGTCTCCAGGCATGCAAAACCATATAAAGGAACATTACAAGTGTCAAGGAAAAAGTACCTTCCGAAGGATTCAGATTTTGACCAGCCAATTTATGTTTTGATATCTTCTTCTGTAACATATCTACATGAGGAAATACCAACAGATTCTTATTATGTAATATTTGCTTGCTTGTAGATTCAAGTGACTCAAACCCAAAAACAGAAGTCCAAGTTTCTCTGAGTTCTGAGATAGCTGGTATGACCAATAACTCAACATTTAAAGAGCCGAGTCCCTGGTAATAGTAGGAGAAATAGAACTTTTAAACTCAGCAAAATGAAAGATCCAAAGAAAAAGAAATTGTAGGCTAACAGAACATGGATTTCTAAAAAAGAAAACCAACAAAGTTTTGGAAACTAAAACTGAGACAAAATAAATTTACCCATTCAACAGCATTTAGAAGCCGGCGGCACATTCCTTGTCGCCTGTACATATATCGGGTACCAATAAATGGCATCTCTGCTAGCTGGTTCCCACGGATCCTATTTGATGAATTAAAGAAATGTCATCAGAATTTTTCACCAGGGAGGAAGGGAGGGAGGAGTAAAGCTATGCAAGTGAAATTGTTAAACTATAGGGCAGAAAATAAAGGACCGAAGAACAAGGCAGCCTCACAACAAATCATGTCAAAAATTCCAAACACGTTAAACATGTCAACAGGATGTAATGCCACATTATGAAGGTTCTGCATTAGTAGATCCAAATAGTAAATTGGCAGCTAAGTTGCATGGATATGGGCATGCAGTATGACAATTTTTCTAAAACCTGGGGTATGAGTATGGCAGGATATATTATATATTTTTTTCATTATATACAGAAATATAAAGCAAAAACAATAAAGTGATTAAATAATACTATAAGTATTTTAATCAAGTCCTAACTTAATATCTAAAGAAGGTACAGAAGTTGTGTAGCAATTATTTTCATTTATTAGCAAACTAAATCACTTACTAGTAACAAAAGTTAAACGTTTTATATCAACTAACTCATACTTGAGTGATAAGTGACTATTGAGTATGTAGCCAGTATCATATACGTATAGCATGGGTACCTTAGGAGTAGCTGTGCATTATTAAAAAAATGATCAATTTTGATTACATCATGGTGAGAATTACCTGTCACATTTTTTTGATGAAAATAATATGATTGAAATTCAAAACAAGTACCAAAAACATTAAACTCATCCATTTGCAGTCAAATACCAATAGAGTGTTTTGGCCACACAAAATGTAGAATTCCATATGCAGTCTTCAGTTTGCATATATGCTCTTTATTGACTGCTCCAGAAAAAATGTATGCAAGTACAAAATTAAAGTAGACATTCACCTGATAGATGCAGCAGAGATTATCTCATCACCTCTCTCTAGAATTGCAGTAACAAATCCACTATAATTCAGACGATTGAAATTTGACCTGACAAAGATGATAAGCATATGTTATTACTTGCATATATAGTCCAACTGTCCAAGAATAATACCAATTCATCCTAATACAATTCAATAATTAATGTTCTTGATAACTTGGAGACCATTGTTTATTTGCTTAAATGTAAATGTAATAACAGTGAAAAGTGTTTTAAAAAGAAAAAACTTATTTTCTGAGAGTTCATGATAAGCATATGTCATTGCTTGCTGTGTGCATGAGAAATTTTCATATATTATAAAACAGACATATAATTATTAAAAATTGAGCCATTGAATAGGTCATGGGTTCCAAAGAAATAATGTAGGAATAGTTTCAATTTCAGAACATGAATCTAGAGATTTTTTTTAATGCAATTTCTTAGTGAAATGGGTCTACCACTTGCAGTCACTGGTCAATGACACTAGTTTGCAGAACATTTTTAAAACTAGCTTTTGTTTTCAGTATAGAACATAGTATCACCATTGCACATTTGAAGTTGTCAATTTAATCTGCAAAGATATCTGAATGCCCCCAAAAGGACTACACCTTCGTGGTTCTAAGTTATAACTATTAACTTATAAGATCACTCTTTCAAGAGGACCCCAATGTGTAGGCAGCTAAACCACAAAGAGGGAGGGGGGTCTTAGTGCTCAGAAGCCCACAATCCCACATTTTACAAGCAGAAACTGCTCCTACAGATGGCCATTCTGCCAGCACACTAGAGGTTAAAACTACAACATACATAAATTTGCCAGTTGATCTCGGCCACTCAAGGAATCTTAGCAGGGTCAAATGCAGTATCTGTATAATTTCTAACTGATAATGAACTTCCAGAAAGGGGAATGCTCGATCGATCCCCAATTCTGCAATTTTCCATTTGCCATGCTTGAGGAATTATATATTTAAATTACATCAATACTAAAATCTAAGGTTATAATATTTGCTGAATTTCTAAATATGAATGCAGCCACTGCAAATTTTGTATCCAGTAGTTATTATTCCTAAATAAACAAGCATTTCCCTCTGATGTTATCCTCATTTTAAAGCTTTAATGCTTTTAAGCCTTCCTCCTAAGCCTTCCTCCAGTCCCCTTAAAGGAGCTAGTCTGTACTCTACATTCTCTTGTTTGAGAACCCTCAATGAGAATAATAAAAACTAGAAGCACCTCTCCATTTTCTTTAAGACAACAAGCTCAGATGGCTGTAATATAACTTAGAAGCCTGCACATTTGTCTTTATCTTTGAAGTAAAACAAGCACACAAAAGAATATAGTCTAACATCAGGTTTCCATTTGATTATTTCATCATGAATCCATATGTTTGAATCAGCTTCAATTATTATTTCATTTTCTTTAGAAACACATGGTAAAGTATATTATCCTATCTACAGAATAAACCCTAGAACAAAATTTATAGAATCCTTAAAATGAATTATTTTTACCACTCCTATCATTGTCAGTAACCTTTTCTGCTTCCTTCTTAAATAGAAGGGAAATACAAGCACATTAATTAAACCACGAGTATTTTGAAACCACATATTAATTGTCATATTTCACTTCCACATCCACATTGATAGTTAGTAATAAAAGGGAGCAGGGCCTAGCCAAAAAGCTCCAAAATTAATATCCTCTTATATTTCAATTATTATGCATTTCCCTCCAAGAACCCCCACTAATTTAGTTTCACCAGAGTAGTCCAGAACTTCCATTCACAAATCATGACAGTTTCTTAATTCTCATATTGAAAAACTTTCAGAGCTGACATAACACAGTATTTTAACCAATTACACATGCACACACATATAAAAGAAGTCATTGGCATAATCAACCACGTGTTACATGCAAGAAAAGTGGCTAAAAGATCGTGAATAGAAGAGGCAATGTGACCTTACCCACGATTATACAGAATACTGTGGATCAGATTGATCCCACTTCTATGATCAATATATGGCATGAAGCACTCATCCATTATTGATACTGCAACAGCCAACTTAGAATTACATTCAACCATCTGAGGTTTTATCTGAGAAGCATCAAAGCCGACATCCGACCGTCGTATAAAAGTCCAAGAATATCCATCTTCCATTTCATGTTTAACACCTAGGAGCATTTCAAGTCTCTCAGATAACTGAAGGACAAAATAACAAAATAAATTAGTTTGATTACAATGACGAGAAAATGTTTAGAAGATTTAGCGATAAATATCATGAACCAGGAAGCAAGAAATCATTAAAACAATAAATAGCCACTATAGCAACACAAAAGCTTAGCACAATTCAATTTACTATACCAAATAATCAAGCATCAACCAATTACAAGCAGCAATCAAGATTCAGGAACATGAAAAATAGATCATCATCACCATACCTCTTGACATCTGTTTCCACAAAAGAAGACATCCCTGGAATCATCAGTATTGGCATCATTTGCCTCAATACAGGATCTGTGATCTACAAAAGATTAAAAAAAAAAAAAAAAATTGTATTCATATCAATCAGGGAAAAGCTACTGCTACTCCACTTGCGAAATGAGTGTCTACTTAACAAAAGAATATATATGTGTAAAGGACATACATTTTTCCTCACATAATTGGCATGTGAGTAATTTTGAGACAATAAGTTCATCATTGTCATCCCTTTGGTTTGAACTTCCACTAACTGATCCACAAAATTTGCAACAGCAATAAATGCAGTGCCAGTCGCCAGATGGAAACTTCTGGAAGCAGAAAACAAAAAAGATCCTTTACAATTTTCCATATGCAGATATATCATGGATACATCAGAAAACTAAAGATATAGAAATAACAATAAGATTTTCCCATTACTCACAAAATGTTACAGGCATATCCATCTCAAGTTTTCTAATAATGAATTTCTCATAACCAGTAGATGATAATTACGTTTTTTAGGTATTGAACCATCTAGGCCACAAATAAGCAATGTTGGATTATAAGTGATGGATGGGCAAGCACATGTCATGCCCTGTACATCTGTCAAAACAAGCTGATTCCAGACAACTTTCGTGTTTAAGAAAGGAAGATAGAGACATGAGTATTCAGAAATGCTATAAAATTTGCACCAAGTTGGCAGAAATTCAAGCCCTTTATCTGTCATGACTCATGATGAGGGACAACTAGATAATTCATAAGACTATGAGCTATCTATCCAAAAAAGAGATTCACAATGAAACAGTTCTATTAAGATCAATTATATGAAAAATCAATTTAAAATGTCCCTGACATCAAGATACATACTTTTATATCCAAGCATCCTTGATGGAATGTTGATGGGCAACCATCACAACATATCAGGTCTCCACCATCTCCACAGACCCCACATGTATCATCATTTGGATCTTCACCCGCAACATCAACAAAATGAAAACCTTTACGTTCAGATTCATCTTGTTTATTCCATGAATCTAGCAAGCATTGTAAAAGGGAAGTTCCTTCCCCAACATATATATTTTTAAGTGGATCAGCAAGTTTGCTTCCTGCATGAAGTTCAAAGTCTGAAATTGTAAAGATTTTATCGCAGCACCCACAATGAATGCCATTTCCTGTAATCTCACCATCCAGTACCGCACTTTTGCTTTTGTGTGGCATATAATGAACCTTCCCATTTTGAAGGACTGTGCCCGAATCAATCATCCAGGCAAGCAAAGTTCGTTTTCCGCAGTACAGTACATATCCCTCAGTTTCTGAATCTATCTCCTCGGCATTGCGTGCCAACGGAGCACATCGCTTCTTGTTTTGTGTTTTCTGTCGCTTATGATCCCTCACAACTGGCATCCTGTTAGGTGATGTTTTCCTTTTCATTTTCCTCTTCATTGACTTACCCATGCCTGCACCATAACCTGACTTTTCTTTGTTCTTTTTACCATTGACTCCATCAACTTTCTTTCCACCCTTTCCCCCTTTTTTTCTTTGCTTGTTCATTACCTTAGTTAGCATTTTGAAATCCTCTTCTGCTATTGGTGTAAATTTGAAGCCTGGCTTATATGCCTTACCTTCACCATTACCAGCTTCATAATACTCTTTTAGCCTTTTGTAGGCCAAGGTGATTGACCAGTGTGTATGTCCGTCCAGACTAACATACACTGCATCATGGTACTCTCTGCCATTCCTGGGCCTAAAGTCAACTGTCCACCCTGCAGCTGAGAGCTGTTCCTTTATTTGATCCCTCACTAATTGCTTTACTGCATTCCTCTTGACAAGAGAATCCTCCTTCTTTTCTAACTCACCCCCAGTAGAATTCCTTGAATTTGTATCGCCAATTGCATTCACCTTAGCACCATCGCTCTTAGTTAAACCTTTTTTACCTTTTCGAAGGGTCGCCTTTCCTTTTCTATTATGTGTCACCACAGTCACGAGATGGTTTTGTCGGCCAGCCAGGGGGGGTCTTCCACGCTTACGTGGCAACTGATCACCTGGTTCATCTTCCCCTTTCAAATCTATCTTGGGAGGCCTCCCACGCTTCCGTTTCAATTTCCTCCTGCCATCCCCTTCCTTCTTTGGCTTAATTATTTCCTTTTCACAGCTGTCGGCCAAAAAATCATCAGCTTCTTCATGTTCCTTCTTAACTTTCACCCTCTCACACCCACTATGCTCTCCATTATCCCCAGAAACAACATCATCATTCTCTCCATAATACAGTCTTTTACAATCCCCACTCTTTGACCTAGGGCGCAACACTCGACCACCAACCAATACTCCATCGTTTGAGTCGTGTTTCTTCTTTGCCTTCCTATCTTCCTCAGCTACTAGAATGCTACCCCCACCATTTAAACAACTCTTACCGCTCCCATCCTCAGCTAAGTCAACATCTGCACTCGGACTCACATTCAAATCAAAGCCACATTCTTGTTTCACACCGCATTCAACTTCACCCTTCTTCTCAATCGTTGACTTCTGTACCTCCAAACCCTCATCACCCAAATCAACAGCCTCACTCTTCACAGCAACCGTTTTCTTGTGATCAACTCCTTCACCACCAGAAGCCGTCCCCAATCGGGTCCGCGATCTCAGCCCCTCTCTCATTTTTCACGGAACCCTAATTCTACAAAAAAAAACGTATAGTTAGGGCAAACCGAAAGAAAAAACCAAACGCATAAAACACCGAGTCCATTCTAACCAAACAAAAAAAAAAAACTTACAGGTACAGTGCAGTCGAAGCAAAACACATTCAAACCAAAGCCTTCGTCACAAAAAGCAGGTCGTTAAAGAGAAATCAAAGAGAAGGATCAGATCAACATGAAACGCTGGGAAAGGCTTGGAAGCTTACCAATGTGCGCAATATTGCAGAAAAATCTACGAAACCTAGACCACCACGCAATGGATCATTCGGTTCCGTAGAAGTACAAAGGGCATGGCGTTCCAAGATTGCTTCCTAATTCAAGGTTTTAGAGTGAGAAAGAGACAAATAGAGAGAGAGAGAGAGAGAGAGAGAAGGGTTTAGGGGAGTGAGAGAGAAGACGCACACAATAGACAATACAAAAATATATATCCGGAGAGCGCGTGTTCAGACTTCCCTTCTGAGTTTCTTTTTTCTTTCTTTTCTTTTTCTTTTTGGTAAACCTTATTATTAATCAGATCCGGCCAAAAAGTAATCATTTTATTTTATTTTATTTTATTTTCGTATATTTTAATATAAGATTTTTATACAATTATTATTAATTTCTTTCTGGCATTTTTCTTTGTTAAAAATAACCTATAGAATAAAGTGAGGCGTTCAATTTTAGAAAAATATTAAGTTGCCTCGTTAAAAGATTGTATTGCATAAAATTAGTGACTTATTTAAATAAAAAATTTAAAAATAAATAACTAGGAGAATTAGCCCTAATTGATTATCATTTTATCAATTTATCATGTACAAGATAAACTCTTTTATCTTCACCCAAAAAAAAGAAGATAAACTCTTTTATCTTTTGGGGGATGAAGATAATAAATATCTGCTTTAAAAAAAGAATAATTGTAAGTGGGGAAAATATAATGGTTCATCTGGTTTCAAATTTTCCTTGTTTTGCATGGTAGCAATGAGTTATTTAGTGTATGGTTGAATTATGATGATAAAATTAATTTTAAATAAAGAATTAATTTTGGTAAAAATAAAAGTTATTACTTATATTTATTTTAATTCTATCATAATTTTTATGTATGATAAATGATTTTATCGTGATTTTAAAAATAATTTAAACATAAAATTTTGTCAAAATTAAAATTAACTCATCATGATTTTAGAAGTTATCCTAAGACAGCTAAATTATTAGGGGTAGTGTGGTGGTCTCCCATTTGCCTTGCAGTCCTATACTTGTGGCATGGGGGTATGTGTATTGTGTTTGTGTCCAAGTCCAAAAAACCTTCTAGCTTCTCTTTCCTGGTGCCAAATAGTTGTACTGTATTTTGGTACGGAAATAATGTAAACCATCCTAAATTTCTAAATAAATTGTGACTGGGATTCTTTCCCCATGTTTTAGGAAAACTCTTTACCCTTTCTTTAATGAACTTGTATTAAATTTTGAATTTTTTAAAAATATTTGTGATTTGTAACGGGTGGCAT
The DNA here is from genome assembly GCF_000004515.6 of Glycine max. Lineage (NCBI taxonomy): Eukaryota > Viridiplantae > Streptophyta > Magnoliopsida > Fabales > Fabaceae > Glycine > Glycine max. Next base: position 15,551,791 of record NC_016089.4, read on the forward strand.
AACTTAAAATGAGACATTTCCTCTGAAATATGTACTTAGTAGTACTTACCACGATGAAAATTACATTCAAGCATTCACGTATTATAGGTAAATATAAAAAAAATTAATTTTGTGATTAATAAGTTTAGAATAATACAACCTTATAAATTATTTTGATGACTTTTTCTAAGGAGGTCGGGATAGTTACATGTTAATATTATAGGTGTATATAATTTATTCGATGATTCCATGTCCCTATGAACGAACCATCATGTACAAATGAATATGACTGCTTGTGCAATCTCATGTGAGTTATTTTAATTATAAATTATGAATAAAATATCAATAAATATTATATATAAGTCATATCAAGGTGAGAGAAAAAGTTATATTAGGAGAGATGAGAGGATCTAATATTAACCATTGATATAATCTTACGTGCTAATAGAATTTATACTTAAAAATAGTCAGAGATGACTTGGTTTACTAGTCACTCGTTTTACTCTCCTTAGCTCTGCGCACAACATCTTTTTTGCGTTCCACACTCCCTTTTTTTCGCTGTGCTTTGAAAGCAGATGATTTGATAAGCAATAAAAACAACGCGTCGTGCTGCACAAAAATGGTGCCTTCAATTTTCATATATTTCCTTCCTCCCTCTTTCGTTTCTCACCTACTTGATAAGAATTTGAAATTATTTTTTTCGTCAATGGCTGCAGCTAGTTCCTGAATGGTGCAGCAGTAGTTTTAACCATTGTGGCTGGTGCTTTTTTGTTCTGACTCCACCTGTCTCATGCCATGCTCAAACAATGTAAAATGAACCTTTTCTATTTGCTGGAATTGAAATTGTTGAACCTGCAAATTGTATCTTTTTCGCTAAATCAATTTCCTGATATTAGTCAATATCCTTTTCTTCTCTCTTTTAAAGGGCATGTTCTAGATACAATTTAAGAAGAGTAAAAGAAAAGAATCCTTGATATAGACAAATTAAAAAAATTGTACTAAAGCTGCAACAAACGTAAGAAGATGCTGAGGACAAAGGCGTCTATATTTCAAGATGCATAAACAGAACGGACGGGGAAAAAAAATTAAAAACTAACACTTTGAAAATTGGAAGGGTAATTCATAATTATTTTAAGGATGGCCAAAGAAATATCATATATAATTAAGGTTTAAATACCTTTTTAATTCTTACAATTCAGTTTTTTTTTATTTTTCATTCTTGTAAAAAAAATCATTCTTGTAAATTATGTTTTTTTATTCTTATAATTTTTTTTTCACTATCTAAAAAGTGTTATTTAAAGTATTTTAAGAAAAAAATAAACAATTTATAAGAACTAAAAATAAAATAAAAATTGTAAGGAAAAGAACAAAAAAAATACTAAATTGTAATAACTAAAAAGATATTTAAATCTATAATTTATGGTGAATCATCATTCTTGTAAATTATATATTGTATCTTTCACACCGAATTATCTCTTTTTGAACTCTCATGTGCAAGTTCTATAGTAGGCTATCATTTGTCCCGATGTTTTGATTGTTCAACCATAATCCCATTATTAGGCCATCGTTTATTTTTAAGAAGAGTTTGACGAGAAATTAAATTAAATTCTCTCATGCAGTAAAAAGGATAAGAAGCTAAACTCATTTATTTTAACCAACTTTGAAAATAAGATTTATTTTCATTTTTAATTATATTTTTGGACCTACCTTTGAACATGTAATGGGTTGCTATCTTTCTTATTATTATTTTTAAGTCTTTTAATTATTAGATTGGTGATTGGGGTTTGGGCCTAATTTAAAATTATTAGTAAGAGTTATTAATAGACTCCTTAAAACACTTTGTTGACATTTTTATCAAATTTTTTAGATTAGACATAATTAAGAGAGTGTCTTTCTTTGGTTCTTGTGTGAAACCAACTTTGTTGTGAATCATTCTCAACTTATCAATTTCCAAAAGACGATTGTGGCATTGTTCTTTCTATCTTCTTATCTAATTCCGCTTTATCCTTTTATTTTCATTTTTGCCTCATTTCATAGAGTCCTAAATTGATTTTCCAAATGCTAAAAATTGGATAGGGAATCAGGGTTCCATCACACCACCGCGTCTTTTGTAACATCCAAAATTTAAATACAATAATTATTATTAGTTTTAGTTTTAAAACTATTAGTATAAGAAATTATTTGAATTAAAATAACTATGGTAATATGTGTGTGTGCGATGATATATTAAATATCGTTGAAATAATTGAATACAAAAATTATGTCTATTTTAATTACTTTATTTAAAATTGGTTGAGTTAAATAATTATTTTATCAATAAAAGATTAGATGATTGATATAAAATTGTTGATATTACTTATAATTATAAAAGAAAGCGTGACAGTTCCATATCCGATTAAAAGAATTAAAATATTATTACTATTTGTAAATATTACTATTATTATTATTATTATTATTATTATTATTATTATTATTGTGGTCATATTATAGCATTGTATATCTAATTTGAATAAGATATTTGTTATATTTAAATTTGTGATCATTAAGAACGATTTAAATTGTATCATGTTTTATCTTAATATATCTTGAAAGAAAATAAAATAATAGATAATGTTAATAATTAGATAAATTTAGATAACAGAGTAGAAAAATGTAAATAAAGATTTTACTAGTCAAATCTATTGAGAATAAATCTCATGTGACTTAATCTTCAATCATATATTCTTTTATTATACAAGGATAAACAATTCTCTTCTCCTTAAATTTTATAAACGGTCTCTCTCAGAAAATAGAAAATTAGTAGACTATGTAGAATTGATAAGAAAGAATAAATAGTGAGAATCTTATTGACCCACTAAATGGAAAAGATGAATAATTAACGAAAAACGTGTGAATTACTATACACTTCAAGAGATGAGTAAAATAATTATTTTTAAACTTCCATGATATGTCGTGTTAATTATCAATCAACATTCAACACTCAAAGAGGAAATATAAGAGGGATATGTCTTGTTAATTATCAATCAACATTCAACACACTATAAGATCAAGAGTGTCCACTTCTTTTATATTAGTATGTTCAACACTCGCATCTAGTTGGTATAAGTCTCATACGAAAAAGTCATGTCAACCAAAAAAGGAAGTACACGTATTCTCTCTCATGACATTTCAATTTGTCCCTCTTTATTTGAATTATTAATATTTGAATTTAAGAAAAATACAAAATAGAAGAGAATAAAAGGTCTACACAAAATATTTCTCAAGGGTCTCTTTCATTGAGTACTATAAAGCATATGTAGTTGTCTATATTTTTGTTTTTTTATTCTCTCAAATCAAAATATGCCATGTAGCCTTATCTCCCAGTGTGAGACAACGGTCATTTCAAGGATTTAACGCTAATGTCATAATGGATCATTCACTGAAGTCTATAAAAGGTAGACTTTATCCAAAAAGTACGATGACAAAGTTATTATGAGAAAACGAGAATAACTTTAAAGCAAAACTCTGCAATAATCATTAGACGATTCATTTAAACTTTTTATTGTTTATCCTTTGCTGAGCAAAAATCATTAGACTTTATCCACTCATTGAGTGTTATTGAATACTTGTATTCATTCAAATTACTATTTGTGAAAGCTACAAGTGATTTAGTGTTAAACAATATTTGGGTTTGTTTTTATATTAATGAGGAGTCTAAGATAGTGTCAAAAATGGCTAGAAGAATATTTGTATGGACAAAAGTGATAGGACAAAATACTTGCTTTGTAATCAAGTTTTGATTAGTGGAATCCTTTACTATTAGGTAAATGAGAACGAGATGTATCTCTATTTGAGTGAATCAGTATAAATCCAGTGTTTATATGTCTTTTCTTAATGGTTTTATCAAGCATTCTCTTAGAGTTTTCTGTCATTCTTTTTATACCAAGTGTTTGCTTGAAAAATTATTTTAGAACCTTGTTTTGCATAGTTACCAAACAATTAAACTTGTTTTTATCAAAACTCATTTCTTTTTGGTGGACGACTCAAAATATATACACACACAAATTTGTCTAAATCTGTGATAAATGTTTTAAAATTCATTATCTTTGATTAACATAGTATTCAACCCCTATTTCAAGTTTGATTGTTGTTATTTTGATTATTGCGTGAAATTATTTTGGTGTTTGATATAATCATGCGAGCATGTAGTTTTTATTATGTGTGAGGTTTAATTTAATTTTACAAAAAAAGGTATTGCAATGTGCAAATCTTCACTTGTTGCATATTAAATATTGGATTTATTTTTTAAAATTAATGAATCAGTTTACTTAAGTTTTATGTTTAGCTATGATATATCAACTAAAATATATTTTGAGACATATGTGTGTTTTATTTCATAGTCAATTTTTGATTGACTTAATAATATAATTTGGGGTATGACTTTGTGAGTTATTATTATGTGTGGAAATAAAGTATTTATTTGGTAGTTATCTGAAATGATGTTTTGTAATTATGTGTAAATTGATCATCATCTTTTGGGAAGTAGTGACAGTGTATATTTTATTTTGGAAATTAAATATGCATGAGATACTTCTATATGGGACGAGGAAGAGATATGAAATACCTTTATTTGGGGTGAAGATGCGATAATAAATACCTCCATCTAGAATGAGAAAGAGTTTATGGATATCTCCATCTATAATGGAGAAGACAATAGGACGTCATTACATAAATATGAGCTCATAAACCTTTTGAAGAATATGAGATCCTCGTTGACTTTATTTGGGAATCATTGAGTTGTGTTATGATATTTGTTTATTTGTTCAAGGATTGAATGGAGTAAAGTGTTGATGTTTATTTACTGGAGTGTTAATTTGTTGTGTGAATAATTTGTAGTTGTTTATAAGTATGTATATATTATTTTTAATTTAATTTTTACAGATGCCATGGTTGGATTTTTTTTATTATCGCACCGACTGAGAACAATATTATTTGTAAACTCTTTTAGAACTTATTTTATCCACCAAGATTATTATCTCATTAAAAGTGTTGCTTTTAGAATATTTGAGACATGAGACAATTAAAGACTTAGTTAACTATTAGTTAACCTTTATAGATGCTCATATTTGAGGATAAAATTATTTATTTATGTGGGGACTCATTTATTATAATACTTTACGTATTTTGAACCATTTCTAAATTCTTATGTTGTGGATGCTTTAAAGTAAATTTTTATTATGGGTTGTTATTGAAACAAAGAGCGTTACATTTTTCTCCCCTTCCCTAACCGCCCCTAGCAAGTGGCCTTCGCTTGATAGTTGGCACAAGCATAGACAAGATGAATTCAACCTCCAGGTCATCATTCCAACCCTCTCTCTTACCACTTGAAGAACGTTGGATATGCTATGTGGATTGCACTGTAGGGGATTGGTTTCATTGGTAAGAGCGCAAGGGCACCACCAAAGTGGTTATGGGTGTGAACATCATCGCCCAGGACCATGAAACCACCCCTCGCACTAGATCAACAAATCCCAACAATGTAGCAACCACACATCAATCACCTACAAATCATAAATTAGAAAGAAAGAGGAAAAGGAATTGTGAAGCGGGAAAGGTAGAAGAAAAAGGGAAGAAAATGAGGGAGAAAGAAAATGGTCGTCATGAGAAATTGTCTTTGACAATGTAGACATAGACATTGTCATTCAGTGTGCATCGTCAAATGTAACATAGGCGAATAGTGTGTTATGTAGGCACAAACCTTAACTTTAATGATTTTTTTTAATGACAAGATCAAAGTGATAGTGAATTATACTTTTTGGTAATTGTTAATTTCGTTTTTATTAGGTTAAGATAAAATTTTGGTCATCTTATTTGATCCAATTCGTAAGGTTATTTTCCATTTTATCGAAAGACATTTAATGTTTAGTTTCTAAAAATTAATAATTTTTTGTCTAATTTTTAATTTTGCATATGTTTTATTTTTTATATTGGTTAAATTAAATCCTAGACTCACCATATTTATTTAAGATTTTATAAATAAATAATTTAATTAACTAAAATAAAAAATAAATACAGATAAAATTGATGGTTAGACTAAAATTACATATTTTTAAAAAAAGAGAATAAGGACTTATTTTTTTAAATTTGTAAAAAGTTATTTTTTTTTTAAAGAAGTGACTTTTACCGGTAAAAAGGTAACTGTTTAAAGAAACATTTGCTTTTTTTAAAAATAGAAAATTATTTTTTAAGCAATATTTTTTTTAAAATAAACACACCATGAAAGTAAAAAATTGCATATTATTTTAAAAAGTATTTTTTTTATCAATTTAAACAAATAGACCATAAATATATCTATTTTTGAAATTTAGAGATTAAAATTAAATAGTAGACAAAATAGGAAACTATAGTTGTATTCAAGCAAATGTTATTATCTAAAGCCAGTAACGTCCCATATTGTTACATTCATCTTTCCGCGATGGGAAGACCATCCTCTACCATCGAAATCCCTCACGAACGCCACCGACATAACGGCCGCCGGACCCCTGACTCCGATATCTCCGACGACTATCGCCGTCGCCGCAGCCCTAGCTACGACTCATACGACCGCCACACGGAGCGCCACCGCCGCTGTTCGGAATCGCCCGAGCACAGAAGCCCTAGGCACACCAACGGAACTCACAACGACAACACTCTGCCTAAGAAATTCGGCCGCCGAAACGGCGCGTATCTGGATCGCGACCGCGGGGATTGGCAGCGTTCCGATTCCGAGTCAGACGAGGAGTTGAAGGGTTTGAACTACGAGGAATTCCGAAGGCTCAAGAGGCAGAAAATGAGGAAATCGCTGAAGCACTGCATCTGGAACGTCACGCCCAGTCCTCCGAGGCGCGATAACGAAGATCCGGAAGATTATAGCAAACCCGATGAAATTTCTGATCGAGACGACGGCGCTGGGAAGATCGATAAGGAGATTAAAGCAAAAGCAAAAGCAAAATCGGAATCAGAATCTGATTCCGATTCTGAATCTGAGAAATCTGTCAGTAGTGAATCAGACGGTTCGCGTTCGAGAAAGAAGAAAAGGAAGAGCTCTGCTGGTTCTTCGAGAAGATCGTATAGCGAGAGTGAATCGGAATCGGAATCAGAGTCTGAATCTGAATCTGAATCTGAATCAGAAGAAGAGGAACGTAGACGAAGAAAGAGTAGGAGGAATAGAAGAAAAAGAAGTAACAGGAGCAGGAAGAAGAGAAGATATAGCGATTCAGATGAGAGAGAAGACAGCGAGAGCGATGACTCTGATAGCAGTGGCAGAAAGAAGAAGAAACGATCTTCTTCCTCAAAGTCTCGATCCAAGCGTATCAGAAGGAGCAGAAAGAGAACAAATAGAAGCCCTGAAACAGAAGGCGAGGGTTCTGATTTGGAGGAGGAGAATGGTTCTGGTTCTGGTGATGCTAAGAGTAAAACAACCGTTGATGAGGTGATGAAGACGGAGATTAACGCGGAGGCTATAAAGTTGAAGGAATTGTTTGAGTCTCAGAAGAAACCCGCATTGGATAACGAACCCGCGGTTGGGCCAATGCCGTTGCCTAGAGCCGAGGGACATATCAGCTATGGTGGAGCGCTTAGGCCCGGTGAAGGTGATGCCATTGCACAGTATGTTCAACAAGGGAAGCGTATTCCGCGAAGAGGAGAAGTGGGTCTTTCTGCGGAGGAGATTCAGAAGTTTGAGAGCCTTGGTTATGTGATGAGTGGTAGTAGGCATCAGAGGATGAATGCCATTCGTATTAGGAAAGAAAACCAGGTTTATAGTGCTGAGGATAAGCGCGCTTTGGCTATGTTTAACTATGAAGAGAAGGCTAAAAGGGAGCACAAGGTTATGGCTGATTTGCAGCGCCTCGTGCAGCGGCACATTGGCCAGGATGTTGGCCCAACTCATGATCCTTTTGCTGCAAAAGCCTCTGATGGTGCTGATGCATGATCCTTAATTTTGATGTATGTTTTGCTCCTGTTCTGTGCTTTTTCTTTTCTTTTGCTGGCTATATTTGAACTTTTCTATGGGATTTATAGACATGGAGAATAGATATAGATGGCATACTAAGACTGAGAAAATAGAGAGATTAGTGAACTTTGTTTTCTTTAACTTGGTGAGTTGGTGGGGCATATGCTTTACACTGTTAGCTAACAGCAGCAGATTATATCTTATATTACAAGTTAACCAAACTGCCTACTAGTTTAATAGCATGTCTAATTTAACTGCTTAAACTGATTGGTTAATACAACAAATATCTGTTTCTTGTGTAATGCTATGGAATGGAATGGCCAATTGGTAGGTTTATGATTTGCAGCTACTTGCAAAAGCATGTGAGTTTTATCATAGAAACAAGTTTCTATGCTGCCAATGGGTTTTGATTGCTCCTCATAACTTTGATTATTTGTTGGAGGGACTAGCTGCATGTTGAAGTTAACTTCTTCAATTTGTTAGTTTAATGTGCGCCTGGTTGTTTTGATTGGTTATCGGCTGAGGCCTTTTTGGTGGGATTACATGATTTCAAGTTTGCTTGCACTTTTTGGCAGCTGGTGTTGCTTTTATGCTCTGCTGTATGGTGTAATTATGCTATATAGTCTTTTGTGTTCAGGATCTGAACACTGTTTTTTTTGTCTGGTGTTGTTGATGTTATATCCAGGATTGGTGATGTAATTTTTCTGATATGCTTATTGGACACATAGAGGATCACATACAGCAAAAACTGAATCATTAATTCGTAGTGAATGGTGTCTTTTCTGTCATTAGTAGGTCTCTGACTTCTCATTGTAACTCAAGCATCAGAACAGATGTATATTGTACTGAATGTTGTCTTTCCTCTGGTCCTAGAGAAGGGAAAGATTTCTCAGTGCGCCTAGTTGACTCCTACCATTTCCTCAGTAAGATTGTTTGGTAATATGATTGAAAGCTACATGTAAGCATTACAATCCCTTGTTTGGTAATCTCAGTAAGATACCCATGTGAAGAATCATATTAGATTCTCAATAAAAGCTAATCAAAAGACAAAGTTATTAAAACTATATGGATCAGCAGCAGCATGGGTGTTGTCTAGTTGTACTGGGATTAGTGTAGATTAACAATGGCAGATTAGCTGCATAGAAAAATATTAATAAATTAAATTCTTTCTTTTAAAACAAAAGAATAAGAAGATAAAAGGGAGAGTGGGGCGGAATATAGAGAAAGTAGAGAGAAAATGCAGAGATAGAGCACAGAGTAGGGAGAAAAAAAGTCAAAATTGACTGTATAACTGTTAAAGATCTTTTCAAGCAAAAAAAGTCACAACTGGTACATGATACTTTTGGTATATAATATCTCTACATTTTTATTTATTCAAATTTGCATAACAATTATTTAACATCCGTATCAACATTAACAAAGGGTTAATATAGATATTTGAAATCCCTTTCTTTAATTTTCTCTTGGATAATTGTATCTCCTTACTGGGCCACGTCATCTAGTCCTAATATAGATGCCAGCCTTTGCAACAAAACATACCGAAAGCTAGTTGCCATTTGCTTGAAAAGTGCCCCATGTGCTTAAAGCAACCTTTCCTGGCTGACCCTTAGCTTTTATGTTCCCTGCAGTTTTTTAATCACTCATCCTTTTGGTTATTACTCCACTTAGTCTCCCCACACAATTCACACATCAACCAAATCTAACTCTTTCTCTCTGTCCCCCACACCCCTCTTATGCTTATCCTATTCTGAAGAAATACAACTAGAAGCCATGTTAAAACTCAACTCTTTTGGAGCTAATCTCATAGATTATTCATCATGTTCACTACGAATCAGCCGAGGGAGGAGTTCCTCTTATTGATGTAGTAGTCTTATTCAACTTTAATTAGCAGGAAAGCTCTTTCTTTCTTTCTTTTTTAGCCAAATCATAGATATATATTATAAGAAAGGAGTTTGGACAATTTCTTGCTGGTGGTGTTGCTGTGAGGGAGTTTCCTTTTTGTTTTGGAGAAAATGGGGTTCAGGTTTCTGACTCATCCTCATCAAGCACCACGGGAGAAGCTCAAATATGGTTACGTGTATATATAAGAGGCCGTGTGTCTATCAGTGCAACTTAAGAGGCTGTTTGATAGTTCTGTTAGTTAGTTAGTTAGGGGACAGTGAATCAAATAGTGGGTTACTTAGTGAGTCAACTGGCCGATGATGTATATGAACAGGAAGAGGGGTTGCGAGAGTAGTCATTCATTTGGTGGGAATTTGTAAAGGAATTGGGAGAGACTTGGATCCATGGAAAGTCTTGGAGTGTTCTGAATAAAATTCATTCCTTCATTTGTATCTGAACCAGTTTCTGTTAAGGTTCATGCTTTGATTACAGTCTGGTCTCTCGTGGACCCCAAAACTCTGATGGGTCAAGGCTTGAGGGTGGGAATAGATATGACTTGGGAAATCATTTCCTCTTCAAGGTTGAGATAAAGCGATGGCTCTTATTCTTGATTTTAACTTGTGGCAAAAGTTTTAATTCATCTTACTTATTTCTTCGTGTAAGTAGTATTTTTCAGAAGAATATTCGAATTAAATCTAACTTATGCTTTACTTTATTTTCTACTATATCAATATCATTAGTTGACATTTGAGATGGGATAAAACAATTCCATGTTTTGCTCGCACCTTTTGGCTGCTGGTGTTTCTTTTGTGTTGTGCTGATATGGTAATTCATGGAGAACACGGGATGAAGATTAGCCATTGTTGTTAAAACTGAGCTAGATCGGCCGATTTGACCTGTTCAATTGGGAATTGGTCTGGTGACCAGTCAAGATACTCTAAAAAATTGGAGGATTTCTGAACCGGTCAAACTGATGCACAATTGACCAAAACTGATCAAGAATCTTTACTGAAAACCGGTTTGAATAATTTTTTCTTCAAATTTCTTTACTTTTTTTTTATATAAAAAATTGAGATTTGCAATAGCAGTACGAAGATTAACAATAGCAACACAGTACTATATTCTCATTGTCGATTCCTATTTTTTCATTGTATCTATCTTACTAGTCTTATAGATTTACTAAAAGCTCAATACTTCAGCTACTAAATCTATCCTGGAAACACTTGATAGGCATCAATGGCCACAGCCCAATCTCAAAATATATTTTATGAACATTCACGGTAAGCAAAATTTGCCCAAGAGGTGACTTTGGACCTTTGGTGTAGTCTAAACTTGATCCCAAAGAAACTTACATCTGCCTAGCATTTAGACAACCAATCGTTGGTATAAATTTGAGTGTAACTAGAGTATTTACCTGGTTTTAATATTTGTTCACTGTTTAGATCATCTTCAATCATTCCCTGAAGTACTTCCTCTGCTTCTCATTTTACTTCTAAAAAAACCCCGGTGCTTTATGGAACAAATCATGAGTCGAACAGTATTTTTGAATTTTCGAGAGCTATGGTAGTTGCGGTTCTCCAATGTCATGCCTGCCTTTGGAGAAATCCTTGACTAGATTAGACCTTGTTTATTCAAGTTACCTGAAGTTTTAATAACTGACAAATCGTTTTATTTTAAATAATTACAAATGAATTTGAATACCAACAAAATGACGATTTCAATTTTTTTCATATCCAACTTTTGATAAATATAAAATTTATACCATTTAAGTAATTTTTATTTCAGAAATGGTTATAATTTAAACTATCTAAAAATGATTAATATGCTAAAAGCACTTCAAACTTATTTTTTCATTAAAATTTATTTTACAAAATCAAAATAATTTGAAATCAAGCTTGCAAATACTTTTACCCCAATATACTGTATTCCACCACTCACTGAATCTTTCAACCAAACAAGAGACCATTTTGAGGGAGGGGCAGAGAACCAAATTAATTTCAATCTAAAATGTATTGTAGCATTGCGCTTGTCCGTTTTGTATTGGATGGGCTTGGAGTTGCCTAGGACTTTCCTGTGATAATGTCTTCCAGTCCAAGCCCCCACTGCAAGTCCAAATAACTTGAGTGGCTTAGTATATGAAATATGAATAATCATATATATCAAACACTCTATCAATGGTATTATCTTGTCTATCATATTTACAATTTCTCTCCCCCTCTAATTGTCATTTACATGTTAGGTGTCCATCTATCATTTTCCAATTAATTTATATGAAATGGACTTTTCTGTTTTTACTCTCCCACTCTCCATAGTCTTTTCTTCTCCTCAAAGGTTTGTTTTGTTCAAATTGGGTTAGGAATGATGAGAATATTTCAATATTCAATGAATGTGATGATCGAATATGTTTAATTAGGCAATCATCAAATGTCAAATCAGTTCCAATTTAATTTAAACTAAGAGTACACAGATTAGTAACTAAATGAACAACAACAAAAATTTTAAAATAAAAACTAAATTAAAACATCACATTCCATGTGGATCGTTGATGAAGAGGATACAATTTTAGATCCCGTGCAAGGAAGGTAAGGAATACTCTTGTCCATCGCGAAGGAAATGGTGTTGCTATTTTCTTACCATATATCATGCTCGTCATCTTCATTATTTGATTACTCCTCCAATCCGGGGGAGAATGGGAAGCTCAATGTAGTCTAGAGAAAGTACAGTGTTGGTGTTTTGTTCTCTCGTTTCTTGGTTTCTAGTTCTTAATTAAGGGTTTAGCCCTTCCTAAGTTCTCATGGATAAAATAAGAAGATTGGCCATAATTTAATTTTAGCCAATAAAAACATCATTAGGATGACTTTTAATGCATATAGAACTTATCTTTGATATTATCATAATCAACAAACTTAACTGTATATAGTGTTTTGTAATTGAATGATAACATTTGGGATTTCATACCGTTAACCTTAAAATACAAGAAAAAAAAAAGGCCGGGCAATCCACACGGAGACAAACAGCTATTAGGTTTGTTCTTTCATCCCGTGACCCTCTTTTTTTTTTTTTCCACGACCTTTTATGTTAAAATTCTCATTGGGGCCATTGAGCTTTGACCTCAGACATATCATGATGAGGTACCCAACGATGATTACTTAGCCAAAATGTGATAAAGCTAAAAGTTTGTCCGGGATTATGACATACATGATTTGATTTTGAAATGTCCACAGTGTCACTATAGTAAAAAATGATGTTGCTTTTTCCCCACACTTTTGCAAGAGATTCTAAATCATACCCCTTATGGTTTCGTTTCACTCTTCAGAATTGGATGTCTCTCCGGCAACACAATTTTGGAGCGAAATCAAAATGCAGAAAAAGAATCGATGTAGGCAAAAACAGCAACATTAGGATTCATAATTTTTAGGTCCCCAAGGGTGTGATGAACAAACCATATATATTTTATGTGCTGAGGTGGATGGCAAAAAACAAAAACCCACATGACATGTTGATGATACAATTGAACACTTAATTGTTGACAACTACCTTGGATGACTTGGTACTTTCATGCACATGGGTAGGCTAGGCTGGCAAGACTTGTTGATAAAGGCAGATCAAAGACCTTGGTGTCATTCCTAATCTTCACATCCATAAAGTCCAACAAAAAACCATAAATCCTTTATTGCTCTTGTTAGGAGTAATTGGTCGATGGTATCTAAGTGCTCTCTATTACAAAGGAGGTGGGAGGCAGCAAGACATAATGTCATAAAGCAAATCCCTTTGTTTATGCTTTTAGAGTTGAAGCCTTTTTTTTTTCTTCTCCAGAAACCATTTACGGTAACAGAAACACTTTAGGGTAGATAAATTTATTGATCTTTATTTGTAGCATATAAAAAATAAAATTTACATTATCATTCTATGAATATTATTGTTATCATGCCTCTGTAAGAAAAAAAAAACATTATTGTTATCATGCCTTGATTTTTAAGAGTACAAACCACGATAAGAGTCTTTATATGTATTGAGAAGGAAGTTCACCGGTAACTCAAGCTATACTCAACTAACTCAAGTTATAGATATTGGTGGCACAAATTACACTTTAAAGGAAAATATTTATGTACATTGAAGACATTATGCATTTCTATTTATCTGTACATTATCATTATCATTTTATTTATCTTTTAAAGATCCATTACTATTGTCATAATCTTAATGTTCTTTCATGTTACTACATATTTTCGGGCCAATCAATGAAGAACATATACTAAAGGATTATGGTTCCGAGCCTTTAATTTGTCACTGCACCAAAAGACTGTGTCCTCTTGAGACTTGAATGATTCTCTTTGTTCTTTTCCCAGTTTCAATTTTGTGGCTATTACTCTTATGTTGAAAACTCACTGAGCCAATATATTCAAATTTATTTGTTGGAATAAATATTTATTTTAATAAAATAAGTATTTAAAAAAAAACAGATAAAATTTACTTATTAAAATAAGTATTTATTTTAACAAATAATTTTAAACAAATTAGTCTTTGTCTAAACTGTTTTTATTTTTAAAAATAATTTTTATTTATTTCAAGAAACAAATTTTATCTACTTAAAAAAAATATTTAATGTTTATTTTAAAGTTATTTTTTGTAAAAAAGTTGAAACAAGTTGGTCTTATATACCGTCTCGTGAGGCCTGTCAATCTGTCAGGTAACTTGTGTTTCACACTCGTGTCTGTGCAATATACCAACCCTGGGTTTGTTGGATGGCACTTTCTGGAATGCAATTACATACTTCCCGTGACACACTTTTTTTATCATTAATTCTTGTCATGCCCAATGTCCCATTTGAATTACCATTACGATTTTTCTTCCATTAAAATCATTCCAATTTTGTGGTGATCAATTTATGATATAAGAATGAGAACCAAGTCAAAAAAAGGAGGAGAACACACATCATTCAGAATATCTACCCGCACAATAGTTTTGGCTGTTTAGTGTTTGGCATCAGAATAGTGTTCTCTTTCCCTCATCTTAGAAAATTAAAGTTGGGACCAATTCCCATATACTAGTACTTCTGAAACAATCAATAGACAGAGCACCTGCAAGAATGACTGTCATTTTTATTTATTTTTTGCACCAGGAATATTTTTGATCGACAAGAGGAGATTAATTTCTTTTAAAACCTATAAATTACAAATTAAGTTTTATCTTTTTTAATAATTTTTTTTTATTTACATGACCAGAAATCAAACTTGATAACATACTTAAAAAACTCAATTGTTTATTAAATATGCGGATCCGCTCAAAATAACTGTGCCATGATACTTGTAACCGTTCCCCCACTTTCTTCTCAGAAGGGATAAAAAGGTCTCAACAGTCAAACAGTGCCATCATGCGAAATTCCAATTCATTGGCCCTTCTGAAATCTAATTGTTGCATGGTGGGGCACCTAATCCTAAGTTCGGTTAAACAAAGATGTTTCATTATGTCATGAAATTAATTATTGGACATGATGGTCAAACGGCCTGCAATGTGCCACTACACATTACTAAGATCTTTGAAAAATAGTCTTCAATCTCTCTCTCACTCAAATTTTGCAATGGATGCATTAACGTAATAATAGAAATGGGATGGTGTCTTGCTGAAGCAACCATGTTTTATTTAATTTCATGGGTCAAAGGAAATTTCACCTAATTGATTATTTATGGGATTTGAGCCTTACATTACAGATGTTCACCTACACGATATTCGAATGTTGCCGACCGAGCAATACCTTGCGATTAATTAGTGTTATATTTTGGGCTAAATCTGAATTTGGAGATTTTTTTTTTCTATTTACTGCAAAAGGCTTATATAATTTCATTCAAGATAATGACATTAAGACAATTTAGAATATGCTTAAAAAAATGAGGAATAGTATGAAATCTAAACAGCCTTGCCAAGACATGAGCGACAAAATGTAACCAAACTCAGAGTACTGATGTCCAGTTTGTTTGGAACAAGACATTTATCAAGTTCTTGTTCGAGACCCATATATATATGTTACTGCTTCAAGAAGGGCACAGTCTCAAGTGGCCTTAATGGAGATAACAACGGGTTTGTCAATGTCCTCCCAAAGCACCACAAAGTTGAAGCAAAGAAGATTTGGTCTTGGACTTCCAGGTTTTCCAAGTAAGAAAAAATGCAGTCCTTTGGTGATGTTGCTTCTATGACAGATTGCGGGATTTTAGACCAAACACTCGTTTCTGTCCAGACTTTTATTGCATGGGGCACTCGAAAAAAGTATGCCAATGGATCTTTGGGTTGGAGTCATGCACAAAGCAGGAAAATCATGGTGCATTGAACTTCCTGAGAAAAACTTTGATGCGTTGCGGGATGTTTAGAGCCCAGATGAAGTTCCAATTGCCTTGCTCATTGAGGTAGCTATTATCAATCCTGCTTTCGGTGATGTGGTAATAGGCTGACTTAACCCAGAATTGGCCATCTCTGCTAGATTTCCTTAACCGAGAGGTGACGCCATAGAAGCAAAATGCAGAAAAAAAACACACACGATCAAAAATGGGTAAAACAAAGCTGGCTCATAAGCGAGGAAACCTTAGAGGGAGAACCCTAGCAAAGAGAGAAAACAAATTTGGAGATCGATCTTAAACACAATTGTTCTCATGGGTCACTAATTATGTCTAAATCACTAATTTAAAAAAGTATGTCTAATACTCCTCATTTAAGGAGTGATTTTTTTTCAACTGTTTTTTCTCATATGCATGAACTTATTTATTGAATCTCTTATCACATTTGAGAGTAAGATAACATGTCAATCACATCACACAATATTAATAAATTAAATTATTTCTTTTAAACCAAAAGAATAGGAAGAGAAAGGATTGGAAAAAAATGAAGAGAGCAAAAGTCAAAATTTACCGTATAATAATGTTAAACATCTTTTGGAGCAAAAAGTCACAAAACTTGTACATGACACTTGTGGTATGTGATATCTCAAACATTTTCAATCATTCAAATTTGCATAAGAATAATGTCACATCCGTATTAGCATTAACCAATAACAAAGGGGTAAAATAGATATTTGAAATCCGTTTAATTCTTCGATAACTACATCTCCTTACTGGGCCTCGTCCCCTAACATAGATGGCAGTCTTTGCAGCAAAACATACCGAATGCCATTTGCCATTTGCCTGACTCAAGTCATGCATAGCAATAGCATGGGGCAATTGTAGCCTTTTATCCTTGGTACCCCATGTGCTGAAAAGCAACCTTTCCTTTCACTGACTCTTCATTTTTATGTTCCCTGCAGTTTTTGTTTTTTTTTTTTCAATCACTCACCCTTTTGTTTGGGTTATTAGTTATTACTCCGCTTAGTCTCCCCACACAATTCCACGCATCAACCAAATCTAACTCTCTTTCTCTGTCCCCCACACCCCTCCCTCCTATGTCCTATCCCATTCTGAAGAAACACAATTACAGGTTAGAACCCCCCATATCAAAGCTAAAGTCTTTTGGAGCCAAACTTGAAGTTTTATTCATCATCTTCACCTCGAATCAGATGAGGGAGAAGTTCCTATTATTCAACTTTTGTTAGCAGTAAAAGCTCTCTTCTTTATTTTTTTATTTATTTATTTTGTTTCTAATAAGGAGTTAAAGACAATTTGTTGTTGGTGTTGCCATGAGGGAGTTTCCTTCTTGTTTTGGAGAAAATGGGGTTCAGATTGCTGACTCATCCTCATCAAGCACCACAAGAGCAGCTCAAAATGTGGTTACGTGTGTCTATCAGTGCAAATTAAGAGGCCGTTCATGCCTGATTACAGTCTGGTGGACAAAAACTCTGATGGGTCAAGGCTTGAGTGTGGGAATAGATGACTTGGGAAACCATTGCCTCTGCAAGGTGGAGATAAAGCCATGGCTCTTCTCGAAGAGAAAAGGGTCAAAGAATTTGGAGGTCCAATCTGGTAAAGTTGACATCTTTTGGGATTTGAGTTGTGCCAAGTTTGGTTCAGGGCCTGAGCCATTGGAGGGGTTCTACTTAGCGGTTGTGTTCAACAAGGAGATGGTGTTGCTCCTAGGGGATCTGAAAAAGGAGGCATGCAAGAAGATTGAGAGTGATTGTGCCTTTTCTCACTGTGGTGCTGTTTGCATTGCAAAGAGAGAGCACATTATTGGGAAGAAGTTTTATGGTGCAAAGGCTCAGTTTTGTGACAAGGGGCAGGTGCATGATGTCACAATTGAGTGTGACACTTTGGGGCCCAGCGATCCCTCTCTTGTGATTCGAATTGATAGCAAGACAGTGATGCAGGTGAAGCGTCTCAAGTGGAAGTTCCGAGGGAATCACACCATTTTGGTGGATGGTGTTCCGGTTGAAGTGTTTTGGGATGTGCACAGTTGGCTCTTTGGGAATGCTATGGGCAATGCAGTGTTCATGTTCCAAACATGCATTTCAAATGATAAGATGTGGGAAGGCCAATCAGTTTCTGATCCCTCTGCATTAACATGGGCTTCTTCTCAGCAGTTTAGGGATTCTCAATTGCAAGGCTTTGGGTTCTCTCTCATTTTTTATGTTTGGAAACATGAGTAATCAATAGAGGTGTTAAGTCTTATTCCTCAATGTTACATTTATATTGACAGCCACATTTTTCAACAATGAAACTGATCAACTTGCCCCTTTTTCTCATTTTGATCTTTCATAGCTTTATTTGCTTTTGCTATAACGTCTGTAGTCTCTTATTGTTTATTCCAGAATCTGTTTGCAAAGTTTGTTACTGAACATATGATCTGCGAAGAGTGTTAACTGTAAAGGTATATGCTAAATAAAATTTCTGAATGGTATAACTGTCAAGAATGATCTTGTTTCCAAATGAGAAAAGAAAATAAATCACATACACTGTTGTTGGATTTTTTATTTTTGTTTGGACTTTATAATTGAGCACAAGCTTTTAAATTTTGATGCGGGGATAAGGCCTTTAGCTCTTTGGCAACGGACTAACATGAAATATGAATTATAATCTAACGTACAAAAGATTCAAAGAAGTATTGGGTAGATGGAAGCTATTTTGTCTGCTGCTTACAGTGCATTGTTCTTACCTATGTTTTGTTTATTCTTATTTCCATAGATCCAAGGAACAATTATCAATGCTAATCTAACACTTAAGCAAGTGAAGGCCGTGTCAAATAATTTTAAACATGAGAGAGAGAGAGAGATTTGTCAAGGCATATGTCTCTGAATCCTATGATCTCCCAGCCAATTAACATTAATGTGAATGAATATTATGCAGTTGAATATGAGAATACAAGTAGAGGCAGATACGAGAGGAAAACAATGAGCACAACTTGACGGAAGGAATAGTACAAATAACTGATTCTTCCCAAGACAAAATGTCTCCACCACCACCTTTTGTAACTCTTTCATCACGCTCTGTAATGATCTCTGAATATGCCTGACAAATTTTAAAACAATTCTTTTGCTTCCTTCTGTACTCTTCTTTACTGCGTTTTAATTGAATTTACGTACGGTGAAGCCTACTCCAAGATTTGAAATAACTTTCTCATTTGTAATCACCATGGAGAACATAGGTGATTTTTGGCAATATATTTGATATCTCTATTCTTTTACGTTTTGGGTAACACGAAATAATGTCATCTCAAAAACCTACTGAATTTTCATAATCTCTAAAGATGTTACATGAAAAATAATCGGTTCAAGGTTTACAATATTCATGTATGCTATATTTTTTTATTTGTTGAATATCATTACATCCTTGGAGTTATAAAGTTAGTTTCATGATTAAAAAAGAGTTTAAGAATCGAAGGAAAAAGAAGAAAAAAAAAAGTTCGGGAGTTCGAATTCCTCACTAATATTCTGACAAAAAATTAACTAATATTAACTGGTAAATATATATTACATTCTCACATCACCTTAGGTTAAAATCTGGGAAATTTTCATCTAATTAGGAAAAAATATATAAAAAAGAATATAGTGGAGAAATTTAGATAGATAAGGTAATACAGCTCATACCTTACATCTCACGTTGTTGTGTAAGAATCAAAATGTCTAAAAATTTGATGAGTACGACTTTGATCAAGTGATAGAAAATTATATAGATAAATAATCATTTTTATTTTTGAATGTGTAAGAACGTTAAATTCGTTTATAAAAGATAAAAATTCAAATTTTAGTCCTCAAAAGGGAAAAAAGTATGACAAATTTATCCATCCACTATTAATGAAAGAGTCCACGTGACACATTTAAGAAAAAAAATTTCAACGCTTTACATATTCAGAAACGAAAATAACTATTTACCCAAAATATAATTTAATCTTCATTTTTACAAAAAAAACACTTTAAAAAAATAGAAAAATAAACATAAGTTAAAACAAACATAATATTAATTAATAAACATAATTTATTTATTGTTCTAAAATTTCTAATGTGATAATAAATTATCTAAAATATGAAACTTAAACAAAAAAATACAATCATTTAAGTTAATTCTTACAAAAAAAAATTAACTTAATTTTATCACTACCTAATATTACCACAATAGAAATTTAAAAACAACAAACAGATTATGTTTATTATTATGTTTGTTATAACTTATGTTTATTTTTTATTTTTTAAGTGTTTATTATAATATTATGCTTGCAACTATTAAAAAAAGGAAAAGGATAAAAAGTTAATAAATTCATCCTTAAATGTGTCAAATAATTTCATTAAAAGTAATAGACAAAAGTTAACGGATTAATGGATTTATTACATTTTTTTCAATTTCAATGACTAAAATTTGAATTTTCATCTTTAGGAATAAATTTGACAACACATTATATATTCATGAACGAATATGACTATTTATCCATATTATACTTTGCAAATGATACAAAAGACGGAAATAGTGCCAACATGAGATCAACTTGTATGTGTAGTAGTGTCTAATATTGAGATCAGACGCATAGGCGTGCAGTTGAAATTTTGAAGTAAGACAACACCCCCGTACAGTTTCAATATTATTCAGGAATCCTGCACCCAAACCCTCACAGTTCTATCACCAGCGAGACCAGCAGAGGCAATTTTGTTCTCGGTTGGGTGACAAGTAACCGATATTACAGTATCTGTATGGCCTTCAAGTTTCTGAATCATATTTTTCGCCTGAAGATCCCATATATAAACACAGCGATCTTCAGAACCGCTAACAATATATCTCCCATTAGTCACAGAAAATGTGGAAGTTATGCAGTATACTCTATTCACGTGCCCAGAATAAATTTTCAAAAATTTCCCACTCCCGTAGTTCCATAGCTTCTGCATCAAGAAAATTTATATTGTCAGGGAAATTATAAAAGAAAACCATCAATCTGCTAAATGTCCCAAAGGCACCCTGGTTAAGGAACCGGAAGAAGAATACAAGTCTCCAGCCTAGATTTCTACAAAATGCTGGCAGCACAAATGATTAATTCCTTATCTCAACATTTCCTTCTGTTCTGTACTAAATAGAAAGATAAAATTCATTCAGAACAAACCATCAATGTTATAGCTAATCTGAGTTATTTCCTCTTGGCATGTTTTCAGAAACAGAGTCCACAAGTCATCTATATTTCTGCAATCTTAACCTAAGTGATCTGTGCTTCCTATATAATTACACAAAAAGTCTGAAAAAATTGTCTTGCTTGCCTTTGTACTTTTTTGTCCTCCTTCCAAGTTCCATAGTTTTAAATATCTTGATTGGGAATCAAAGATCTTTTCTGTGTTATGGTGGTGATACTTCTGGGAAAAGAGAAATACTAGCACTACATTCTCTAATACACTCTTTTGGACACACTCTATTGTGGTTGAAAATTGAAATTAATTAGAAATCACAATTTTGTAAATTCCACTTGTCATTTAATGAACTCCACTCATAATTGTGCAGTTTCCAACAATTTTACCCAATAATATAAAATGGGTTAGATACTGTTGGTAGCACTATTCCTGAAAAAGTTGCTTTTGGGATAAGGTTTGTCTACCTAAGACCTTAGGGGGATTGGAATTAAAAATCTGGAACTATTTAATTTGATTCTTAATAGATTCAGAGGCTGTTTGTTATAAATGGTTGTCTCATTGACAAAACACTAAATCACCCATGCAAAATAACATGCAGAACAGTATGAAATAGATGAAAATAGTATTATTGAATTAGAAAGATGACCAGATAAATGGTGATTTCTCCTACACAGCCAATGCTCCTCTGAATATACACACTCAGCCACTACTCACAATAATATTTCCCATACCCCCACTATAGCCTCCCCCACTCCCATATAATGCAGACCATCTAACTAACTTAGACACCAAAATACCAGCAACAGCAACATTTCCCCACTACCTGGCCTCCCTTCTAGAATATACTTTCCATTTGGGTGGCTCACTTGGACCTGGGTCCAATAATTGATCCCCCCCACTGAACCATTTACATCTCTCAGCTCAAGGTTTATATCATTCATAAGCATGGTCCTTTGGACCAAATGCCTTTGAATAATAGGGGTTGCAGAAAACCAACTTCTATTTGGTGGAGGGATATAGTTCAATAGGTGGTATTCTGTTAGGACTTAAACACAAAAGAAGAGTCCAACCAAAAAGATTAGTCCTTTAGGGAGAGCCTCATACTTAAATACCACATTAAGTCTTTTATTTTACTTAACATGGGATGAGACTCCTAACATTGCCACCTCCTTCAAGATGAGAAGTCCAAAGAGAAGAGCCCAACACAAAAGACTAGTTCATTGGGTAGGAGATCCTCATGGCTTAAGTACCACATTGCATGTTTAATTTACAGTTGAAAATGCTGCAGTGCGCATTCCAATGCAAATTCAATGGATAAAAGTAAAATGAACACAAAAGCAAGGATCTTGGTCAGTTGACAAAATTACTTTTGCCTCAAACATAATTTTGCAACTGCAAAGTCTTTCATTCTACACGACGTGGGACTCCTAACATATTTCTTCTGCCCCTCCATTACGGTTTTACTTAAGCAGAGGTTAGATAGCAGAGGAATGGAGAAAACATAAAAGTATCACTCAATAAGAATGCTTATATTGCTTATACAGATAGTGGAATAATGGGGTATGAGTATGGTGCTGGAAATGGCATTGGTCTGAGATTCCATTTCAAAATGTGAATAGCAACACTACTGAAGCATAAAAGAATATGAAACTCACAAGGGTGTCGTTAAGAGTGGCGGCGAGAATGAACTTGCCGTTGGGGGAGAATTTGGCGAAGGAGACAGCGGGGGCCTTATCTTCGATGAGGGTCTTCAGGAGATTGCCGGTTCTGGTGTCCCAAATCTTGCAGGAGCCATCGTGGCTGGCGGAGATGATGAGGGTTCCGTCGCGGTTGTAGTGGACGGAGGTGACGGGCATGGTGTGGCCCTTTATAGTGTGGACGCATTTCCCGGTCTTCACATCCCAAACCTTAATGGTCTCGTCGAAGGAACCCGAGACAATGTAGCTGGACTGGGGGTTGAAGTTTACGCAGAAAACGACGTCGTCGTGGCCGCGGAGGATCTTGACGCAGTCGCCGCCGGTGGCGTCCCAGATGCGGAGGGTGTGGTCGTCGGAGGCGGAGCAGATGTAGTGGGAGTCGGAGGACCAGGCCAGGTCGGAGATGCCCTCGGAGTGGCCCACGAGGCGGTGGCAGAGGGTGAGGGTGGCGGAGGACCATATGATTAGGGTTTTGTCCAGGGAGGCCGAGGCTAGGAGGGTTCCGTCGTTCGAGAACTTCACGCACGATACCGCGTTCTCGTGGTCTTTTAGGGTTTTCAGGTGACGGTACGGCTTGAATGTTTGGGTGCCGGTGCCGCCGCCACCGCTGCTGGTGGTGCTCGTCGCCATCCAACGGAACTCACTCACTCAGACGTGGTTTGGCTTTGCTCAAATGCAGAGAGAAAAGGAGACGATTTTTTTTTTGTGATTGTACACCTTCAAGAAATAGGCCATAACAGGTTTTTAAAAGGCTTAAGCCTAATCACGATAAATTTTGTTTAAGCCTCAGCCTGACCTAAAAAATTAAATGAAGAAGCCAAACATAACATATGAACTAGAGAAAATAAAAGAAAAAGAACAAGAACAAGAACAAGAACTTCTTTTGAAACAATTGTGAAGAAATAGTCTTTCTTTCCGTCCTTCACAAAACCCACTAGAGAAGAATGGGTTAGAGAAGTTAAGCATTTTTTGACGATGTGTCCGGATAATCCAAAGTCTCGATAATTAGCTCGCGGTCTTCCCGATCGAAAAAATAACATCAATGAAGACGTATAGGTGCACTATTACGGGGTAGTGATTCTAATTTTCCATGAATTTTCCATTTATCACTTAACGACGAAACTTTGCTTATTTCTTTTTTTTAGGATCGACGAATCAAATGATATTTCTGTTCCAATTTTTGTCTCTTCTTCTCCATCTAAATTACACTTTTCCTTGCCATGGTGGTTCATTTCCTATTAGTATCAATGATAGAAGTCGGATCTTAGATGTATAAATGACCTTCATTCCCTATAGAAGGAAATGATATGTCAAGATATAATAATAAAGAATTAATGAAATTAAACAAATTTGTCAGAAGTCGAGGCAATTAAGAAGGCTACATAAGTAAATATATAACCGTGGAAAAGTGGGCTAGTCCAACCAATCTTGCTTGCACAGTGATACTCTACTCAAAAGTAGCCTAAACAAGCCTTAATATATAATTTGGCTTAATCTTTAATCTAATCTTAATTTAGTTGGTAGTCCTACAAATATATTAATAATATTATAGACTGAAATCACCAGCGATATAGAATAATTCAAAACAAAAGAAAACCTCCATATCAAACCAACATATTACCTATTACAAATAAAAAATAAAGCGTACATCTCCATTCCATTTCAACAGAGCTGATACATAAAATATCTATCAATAAAATTAAATTAATAGTAACGTCATTCCATCATTAGCTCATCCTCCAGATCATGCACAATTCTTTTTCAGCCTTTAAAATAAGAAGAAAAATACATATATGTTAGTGACTGGAAAATACTACATAAATAAATGAACAAGTTGCTAAAAAATGATTAAATATTACTTAATAAAAATTATAATAAGTAATATTAACCTTTGATTTTTTCTTCACATTATATTTCTCTGACGAAACCAATCTCCACCACAAATTAGAGTTTCAACAGATTCGTCGTTTAATTTAGAGCGAAATTCATCAATTACTCTACCTCCTACGCTAAACTAAACTTAGACTCTGATGCCACAATTCAAATTGGAAGCTAGTATTTCAGCAGCTATCTTAGACAATATCTTATGTTTCATGCTATTGTTCCTCCACGAGTCCAAAGCACTAGAATTAGTGTTATGAACATAAATACCGGGAATCATAAACCATGATAGCATGAGTCATTGTAATCTTATGAAATTCCCTCATCTTTTCGTTAGAGTATGAATCATAAAAGGGTTATTTGAATTTGAAGGCATGAGTCATTGTAATCTTATGCATGAGTGCAATTATTTCCCTCATCTTTTCGTTAGAGTATCTAACACTAGCATCGAGAATCATAAAAAGGTTATTTGAAGTTGAAGTCACTGTAATCCTATGCATGAGTCATAGTAACCTCATGAGTAACCTTATGAAAATCAGGGTTTGCATGTTGGAAGACTCACATCCAAATAGAATCCTCAACATCTGAGTTTTCACATTAATGTCCCAAAACTACATTGCCTCTGTAATGAAAAAGCTATCTAAATATAATAGTTATAATGACATGCAAAAAAGTATTGATAGAAATCATATATCACCAAGTAACAAAAAACCAACGTGAACATGCCTAAATCAAGAATCATAATGAAACTTGTCAAAGGAATAAGAAGGTGAAAGAAAAAATGACAAGGTTTTAAAGTTTTACCTCTATCAAAGCTTGAAGTGAAGACTTCTTAATAGATGTAAGCCTGGTCTATTTCTGTAAGCCGGCCTGACCTATTCTCAACTTTACTCCTTATATATTAATTCAAATATTTATTCTAAGAGTAACTTTAGTGTTAGTTCTTGAATAAGAATCTTGATTCAAGATTTAATCTTATCTGAATCTTGTAATAAAAGTATAATAAAGATTACTTACGAGAATTTTAAAGATTTCTACACAAATTTGAAAAAAAAAATTACTTGCATATAATATCACTTAATTCTATTTTCTTTGTTAACCAACATCACACTTATGTGAACCTTTCAAATAAAATAAGATATCAAACCGAATAAAATAAATAAGATAAAAAATAAAAGTGATATTTAACTTATTATATTGACCTATTATGCACATATTTATATAGAGAGACAATCACACCGAATTCCTAATTATAATTCAGATCCAGCCCAGCCTAGGGGAACCAATTAAGCAAACGGAGAATTACCTGTTGCACCCATTCGAAATAATAATGACCCCAAATGGACTAATATACCCTTTTAATTAGTCTTATTGTGTACCCTACTTGATTATCCAACCCCAACACCCCATTGTCTATTTCATTTCTCTTGCGCTGCACCTCACTTCCTTTATCTATAGCATCCCATCACCCCTCATTCATAAAAGCAGTTTGCCGCACCTCCACCATCCGTGGTTCGACGACGATAGCCACACTACAACCATGATTGTTGAAGCCACTTCATAGTTAAAGGTAACTGGCTGTGTGCGGGTTTCTTTTTCAACATTCATTTTGTGTTTAGTGTTTTCCAAAATCGTCGATGGAGAGCTGATGAATCGCAGGGCCAAAGGCTGTGGTGTAGACCGGTAATGTGGGAATATAAAAAAATTAAGGAATGCATGGAGCAAAACAAGGGTTGCATAAAGCAATTGCCAACCAAACGTTGTCCTTAGCCTAAATGCTGCTCGTATATTGCAAAGTTCAACGTCAATATGTTTGCTCGTATATTACAAAGTTGTGTGAATTAGATTAATCAACAATTTATATAAGTAAAAACAATTTATGCACCCGAATAAAATCTTTTTATACTTTCATTCCATTATTACATACAACAAATTTATTGATTTATATAATAGTTATATTAAAAATCATACCTATCATAATTTTTACTGGTTAATAATATAATTTTTTCATTTCACACCAATAGTGCAAAGAAACTAAACACTTCATATATCATCATTTTATTTTATTAGTTAATTTCATCAGCGTGTCACACAATTATTTTACACTTAAAATAATGTTGTGCCAATTATGAGTTAATATGGTCAGTACAATTTATGTAAGAAAAACATGACATTCTTTAGCATATTTTTTTTATATACTACTTATGTAAATAAGGCGTACACACACACACAATATATATATATATATATATATATATATATATATATATATATATATATATATATATATATATATATATATATATATATATATATATATATATATCGTTTTTTAACAAATTTGCAAATTCCGTATAATCTCTTAATTATGCCTTTTCAACTTATTCCTTATATTATCAAATAAGAAGCTTGATTAAAGAAAAGACTATTAATAATACATGACCATTGATTATTGATAGATTTAAAAAGAATAATTGACTTTTGAAAGAAAATTATGTAAATGCAGAAAAAGCAAAGTTAAGCAAAAAGCAACGTAAGTTCTAGTCTATAATTCAATTGTATGTTTTGGTGAATTTGATCTCTAACTTTTTTCAATTATAATTTTTGCACAATTGCATAAATTTCCATTGTTTTTTAAGGCTAAATTGTAAATTTGTTCTTTCTATTTGTCTCAAAATTTGATTTTGTCCCCTATAATTTATTTTACGAATTTAGTCTCTCAGTTTTTTCAATCTCGTTATTTCATTCCTCAATCCTGAAATTGGATGTTGACACTTGATCGTTATGTGTTGCATTTTTATTGGACAACCTTCGATAAAATCGTGATATGTAGCGGTCAACGTCTCATCAAAGCACTAGACACGTGACGGTCAAGGTAAACAATTAATCATCAACGTTCAATTTCGAGGTTAAGGACTCACAGAATAACGAGATTACACAAAATTGGAAGACTAAAATTAAATTATAGGGGACCAAAATCGAATTCTGAGATAAATAAGAAGACTAAATTTATAATTAAAACTTTTTTTTTAAAGGAAACACTACTTACAAATTTGGTAATTACACCCTATCCTTTAAGGGATTGCTATTTAAATCCTCATTTATGCATTACTTATACATGTACATACTTGTCCTTAATGTATTTTACATGCATCCTTGATGAACGTGCGAGAATCTTTTCTTCTCGTTTTCAGGCACGAGACAAGAAATAGAATTGTCAAGACGAGGATAGCTGCACCAAACCCGGTGTGAGGAGCCTTTCCAAGTTCCAATTTCAGTTAGAAGAAGACATTTCAGGTTTCCTGACGTGAATGATTACGTGAATCAAACACATTCACTTAATTGAGAAAGCTATAAGTTAAATTATTGTTTGCTGACGGCAACATAGACGATAAATAACAACGATTGAAAATTACTTGTACATATGCCCATATGTCATTTGACTCATTTTTTTATAGCCCATATGTCCTGGATTATTTATTATTTATAGTGTTTTCTAAGTCGATAATTTATCATTAAAATTTGATTTATTTCATTATAGTTATAAAATATCGATATTAAATTATTGATTATGCTATTAAATTTCAATCATTTTATATTTAAAAATTAAATTAAATTTGTGTTCCAATAATCTGAAAGTCTTATTTCGCTTAAGAATCAGGAACAACAATCGTTTATTAACCTTCTCTCCTTTCATTCCATTGATATGTTTTACTAAGGTCACATGCGGACTTCAGGGCTGGAACAATTTGTATTAAGAACATATCTTTTTATTTTGAAATAATTGATTTTTGGTTATTTATAAACTTCTGTACCAACCGCTTCTAGTGATGTTAAGTTGGGTCAATATACCATTCATCATTGAGCTTCAATTATATTGACATATTACATGTTTTGTCGGAAGTTATTGAGGTTTCTTAGTTTCGATTTAGTCTCAATTTGTTTAAACAACTCCACTTATATGATACGAATTTCAGCCTAGTTCGATACGCACGATGGTTCTTGTTATAAGGATCACCCCTTTATATATATTCCAATTCCTAGGACCATGATCTCAAACGAGAGGCATTATAAGCATCCGAAACACACCAGGACCCTAAATAGACTCTATTCCCTTATCCAACAGACCAAGTGTCACGTTATATTATGACTGTTTGGCGCATATCATGTCTGAACTTTGATTCTATTTCAATCGACAAAGGAAACTGTAGTATTTGGTCAGTCTTGCTCCAAACCTTACATGCAAAGGACCTGTCCCTTCACGGCCAAAACGTCTGAAATAAAAGCAACAGATGAGAAGGGTCTCCATGAGAAAAATGACAATAGATAAGGATCATCATCTTATAGGTAAAGTCACTTTCTTTCACCTGGGTATCATCATCATATCATGTTTTGTTGTTCATAGCCAAGGAATGCTAGCTGCTGAGTTCAGGGAAATTGAAGCTGCATTGAATAAAAAATCAAGCAACACGGAAAGAAACAAGGAAACGCCAAAGGGCAAAAGAGAGAACCATTCCCGGAAATTTAGCATTCTCATTTGTTGTGTTCTCTCTCAAGTCTCAATCCTCTCAATGTCCCAACGATCCACCCTCTATTAATAACAAAATCAAAAGAAATACTTGCAGGTTTTTTTTTCATTAAAAAATGAATTTAAGTACATCTTTTGCTATGGGAACTAAAAAAATATCATAATTATATACACATAATAGAATTGCCTTGATATGTCAAATTAATTGGATCCCACGAGAACTTAAAGGCCTTCTAGAAGCTAACCAACCAAGAAATATGACAAGATAATGGTACCTACTATTTCAAAATTGCAGGCCTAATGGATCCCAACTTCCTTTCCTTATCCCACCAGCAAATGTCATTCCATGTGCCTTGTCACAACACTGATATTGAGTTGAGCATATCCCACATCAACATTGCTTTTTACACCTCATATCATTGACACCTTAGAAAAGAGCTGCAAGCAAAACTCCAGCACCTGGCTACCAAAACTTTTTTTTCTTCAATCTTATTGAGCAGCCTGAATTGTTGGTGAACATGAAGCAGAGCAGCAAGGGCCCCCAGAACATATGATTAGGAGTGCAACTGCAGAAAATTCCGTCGATCTTGGTGCCGTATATGACTTGATTTCTAATACTTTAGCTCTGATAGGTGGCTGGGGCATGAACTCAATATTGATGGGACATTTCTCCCACAAACTGGTGAAGATTTTTGGCCACTCCCAGCTGAATTTTCAGTTTGTTGCAGTTGTGATGCGTTCACCGACGAACTAGCTTTACTTCCTTCCAAATTTGACTTTGCATTGGCCCCACTATATGGAGTTCCTTGAGCTGTTGTACACAAAGGCTGGTTGTTACTGAGTAGTGGTTGCCCTTGGGGTGGCAGGGGCGTTATGTAATTTCCCCCAAAAGAAATTTGCATATGACCTGGCAAAACTCTCCCTTGTTCCTGGGAAAAACTTTTGAGGGTTGGAGCATTTGATGTTATGATAGATGTGTGATGAACATGAGAATCTGTAGTTCTACCCGAGGCCTTAGAGTGAGAAGCTTGGTTAGAACTTCTGCATTGAGAAGGAGTTTGTGAGAAAACGGGGGCATTGTTTGCAAATTTTGCAGCAGGAGTGCTATTGGCAGATGATGCTTTATATCGAGATGCCATAGCAGCTTGCTGCTGTTGCATAGCATGCTGCTTTGGAAGCTGAAGCAAATGCGGTGGCTGTTGAGAACTTGAAGCATTACTAGAGAGTGGCACACTTGTTATTGCAGTTGAAGGAATGGTGTGATTAGACCAGTTTCCATTCGTAGTAGATAGCACAAAGTTAAGATTCTTAGATGAATTATCAAAAACAAGGGTCGTTGGCCCATTGCTGGAAGACTTAGCATGAGTGATTTTCTTTTCATCATCTTGGTGTGAAGAATTTCCTCCACTCTTTGCTTCAGTTATTGAACAAGTCTTTTGCTGAGTAGTCTGAGGAATGCTTGCAGCTTGATATCCTTGCCATGCCATATCAGGCAGGCTTTGAAGTATCACAGGATTCTGTGCCATGGATGAGAAGTTAAGGTTTGAAGGAACACTGGTCCCATTAAATGCAGCAAATGATATTGCAAATGCTTGAGATGGTATATTCTCTACTCCTCCCTTTAAAGCCTGTTGCTGCTGTTGTTTGTCACCAAAACATCCACCATTGCCAACAATATCCGATGTTGCAGATGGCTTAAAAGAAAAGTTCACTGGTTGCACTGGAATTGTAAAGTTTTGGCCATGCACGTTCTTCTGTGAGTAAGATGTTCGATTAGCAACTGAAGGTGCATTCCCTCCACCCATCTCAGTCTCATGCTTGCGAAGATGAGACAGTGAAGTCTGTCGCTTTTGTGACTGCAGTTCCATAGTTGTAGAGGTCAAAATATTACTGCCATTAACTTGTGCACCTGGTGACTGTTTATGAGATGACGAACTACTTGATGTGCTTGCATTAAGATAACTTGGTTGAACCAGTGCTTGTGACTGAGGGTGTTGCTGTGGATGGAACATTTGAGAAGAGTAGAAAGGCCCACTAAGCACATGTGTTGCTTGTGGAGGGCTTGCGCCTCTGATTGCTGCAGTTGCTCCAAGAGAAGTTGAAAAAGGGAATGAATACCCATTATTGTGAACTATTGTCATATATGGAGAAGAACCATTGGCTGAAAAATTTGGGTAGCTAAAGCTTATTCCAGGAGCAACTACTGGCAAAGTTGAGGAGGTACCAGGAGATCCGCCAACTGAACTATGGGATTTATTATATGAGGAAGTGCTGTTAGGGGAATTCACAGCTCCTGCCTGATTAGAAGTTGCTGTAACTGACGCTTGATGCTGGCCTGGAGGATAGAGGAAAGCAGGACCATGCTACATTCAAAATTAAAGCACATTACTTTCCAAAATAAGAGCCATCAATGTAATCAGTAAAATAGACAACACTCTTATTTTTTAGCTGTATATAAGCAATTAAATGAGAAGAACATACCACTAGATTACCAGTTGGACCAGGATTTGGACCTTGCTGGAGCACAAGCTGCACCCTATGAGCTGAATCCATTGGTTTGACATTATTAGAACCTTTGGCTGCAGTAAGACTAGGAATGCTGGTCGCAGCCCACCCTTTCTCTTGTGAAGCATTTTGGTTTACAATTGGTAAGTGTTTTTGAGATTGCTTCCCAAAGGCCATACTTTCTGCATAGGGCACACAGTTGACATTATTGTGCTTTGTGTCACACACAGAACCAGAGCCAATAGCTGCTGGCAAAGGGGGCTTCATCTTTGTACACTGCTGGTGTAAGATGTTACAAGCAATGTAATAATGGGTTGCACATCTCTTGGGTTGCCGTTGAGAGAGGACAAAATTCGCATGCTGCACATTTGAATTATGAAGGAAATGAGCAGGGTATTTTAAATATGGATAGGTTGGAAGTTATTAGATGGACAGTGAGAATCAATAGTGGACTTGCATAAGTACAACTAGAAAAAAAAAATTGTGAGAAATTATAATACCTTTAGTGTCAATGATCCTGTGGTTTTGTCCGTCTTTGAAACTGGCTGCAAGGGCGGCTTGTGTCTGCCAATCATAGTTATCGACCTTAGCAAAGTCACATTATTGATATAACCAACATAAAGTAGAATTCTAGAAGTATAAGAATGATGAAAAGGGCATATTCCTAGGGAAGTGATGATCTAATAATAGACTAATACCCAATGGGAGAGAGACTGCTCTGCCGTCCTGATTCAGCTGTTGATAAAGGCATTGAAGTAGATTGAACTGAAGAATGAAAGAAACATTAGAGACTTCTAATTAACAAAAGGGTCACGATCAGAGTTGACATATGCATACCTGAATAAAAAATATAATAAAAAAGTCAAAAATATCAAATTAGTTACCGGTTATCTCTTCTTTGGGATTTGATGATATAGTAGCTAGTTCCCTATTCCCATCCTGCTCTTCCAATTTATTGTTTGTCTTTATGTCATTGGCATTGTTTTGCTTCTCGAAATCATGTTTTAGCACATCAAACTTCTCCTTAAATGTTACCATTTTTGCCTCTTCAATTTCTTCTGGAGTTTTCTCCTTCTTAACTGGTCTTTCCACCTTGACACTATCTTCCTTCTTCTGCATCAGAATTTTTTACGAGTTGGATCGTGAAACAGAAAAATGAGCAAGTAAAAATAATTTCAAGATTTACAGTCAGCCTACTCACTCACCATTTCCACATCCGGTGCCAAAGCTTTAGTTTCTGATATGAAATCACCCCTTGACAAGTCATCCACTTCTGGGGACAGCCCCATAGGAGGAGGAGCCTGTTGGAAAGCCACTCTTCAGATATTTGACAGCAAAAACAAAAGAAAAAAATATAACTGGAAAGCGAAGAACTAGGATTCTCACCATCAGATCTATCTCAAACTTGCCTACTCGTTGGGCTTTGGCCTCTGGAAAAGCAGACATCCTAATAAATTGAATCACAACGAAATGGGGACATTGATCATATATCAAAATAAGTTTATTAAGGAACAAAGCAAAAAAGCTATTATTCATTGGTGCTCACACTCTGTTTGAAGATGAATATGGTTTCTCAGCATCCAACTTGGAGCATGATGGCGATTCCTTAGTAGGGGAAACCGATCTTCCATCTGCTGAAGCATCCCCAAACCCAGCACTTGAATTCATTCTGTCTTCCCCAATGTCCTCTTTTGGTGCCTCTAATGATGGACAAACATGATAATCCACATCAGCATGTTGCTCAATCGGAATCCTGCTTAACTCTTTAGTTGAATTATTTGGAACAAGGGTGGAAGAATTGTCGTTGTCTTCCATTTTCTTCTTCTCTGTGATAAAAATGCCAATGAAAAAAGTCAAAAATTAAAATTAAAATAAAAAGAAAAGAAAAGAAAAAGGAAGAACAAGCACATAAAAGAGAAAATCTCCCGATAATGAAACCCACCACCATCATCAGAGGGACTGACGCTTGCTTCAAACTTTTTAGAAGACTCGTGGCTCTTCGAAGTCTTCAAACCATACAGAAGCTCAGCTATCTCAATCTCGAGGTCTGACGAAGACGATTTTGATGGCTTAGAAACAGGTTCAATCTCTTTCTGCAACATAATAACAAACACCTCAGAACTCAGTCTAAAGATACAAACAAAATCCTTTTAAAAAACTCGAAACAAAATCTCACACAGACCATCTTCTTCCTACGAGAAACATTCGAAGAAGAAGGTGAGGCCGGTTCAACACTCTGTCCTCCGGGGGAATTCGACCGTTGCCGGAAATTCAGCTCCTCCCCACCGCTGCTTGCGGAAATCCAACTTTCGTGAGACCTTTTCGCAGATGCTGCACAAAACACATCAAAAACCAAAAAAAAAAAAAAAGTAAAAGTCAGTTACTGGAAAAACAAAAATGGAAGTAGAAAAAGGAAAACAAAGAGTATTCATATCGTTGCAAACCTGAACGAGCCTTTCTCGGAACGGTCACGCCGATCATCTCATCCGTTATCTTGAACGACGGAGGTTTCGCCGGCGTGAAGCTCCGGCGATGGTTGTGATCGGAGGCGAACGACGATGTCGTATAATTAGGGGAACGGATCTTAGAAACGCCAACGTCCACAACGTCGACGTCTTGTTCGTTTCCGACGCTCTCTTCGGTGCTTTGCGAGTGAGAGCCTCTCCTCCTCTTGCTCCTGTTCGCCGAATCCCTATCCCTATCTCGATTCCTTCCTCTCTTACTCGCACCTTCTCTCAACTCCACAGCACCTTCCTCTGTCACGGAACAGAAATCGTGTAAGAAACAGAAGGAAAAGAAGAAGAAGAAGAAGAAGAAGAACAAAACGTGTTAATATACCGGAAGAGTCTCTGAGAGCAATAGTTCGATGTCTGCGTCTGGGAAATCCGTTGGTGGAGGTGGCCATGGATGATCTTCTGGATTCTCTGGTTCTATCCATGATCTTCTTCTTTCTTATCTCATGCAATCAAAACCACTTTTAATACCAGCGACGGCGCGTCACCGGAATTCCGCCATTAACGACGGCGCTCAAACTATGCAGAGCCTTACACTTCTCTCTTCTCTTCTATGCTCTCTCTCTCTCTCTCTCTATTTATTTTCATTCCGTTCGCTTTATTTAAAGGGATAACAATTATTAAATGCAATAATTAATTTGATTTTTCCCTTTTCCATATGCGTGTGGAAAAGGAGAATTTGGTTGAATGTTTCACTTTCACTATTCACACATCACACTCGCGCAGCCAGGGACGGCTCGGATTTGCAGGAGAGGTTTTCGGCGCAACGCTCGCCGTTGGATGAGTCTCGATCGGACGGTCGTGGCTAAGCCAGTGCCAACATGGCAGAGAAGTTGTTGTCCGATGATGGAATAAGGAATGCCAACTTAAAGTGGCCATGTCTCACTTTATTCAATATCTTTTTCCTCTTTACACAATAATAATATTAAATAAATTTTTTCTCCATAGTCCATGCTCACGCGATCATGATGCGCGTGTACGCAAGCGTCGGCACACTCAGGCCCCAGCTCTGCCGAAGTGGGGTGCAGACGTGCAGTTGGGTGGGGTGAATAATACTATAAAAATAGAAAGTGGTAAGTACTATTACTAAACTACCAACACTTCTTAAATTAATTTATAATTTATAATTAAAATATTTAAATGAGGATGAGGATCACCCATTGTGACATGATTGGTTGTCTATAATTTTGAACATTTTTTTTGTTATAAGCTGAGTTACACGTATTCTTATATAAACTATTTAATTGTTTATCTTTTTAGTATTATAAATGCATAACATAACATAACATGTAGTTATAATTTAATAGTTTAATTGATAAAAAATTATCTTTCATACAAAATTATTAATAACATTGAAAAAAATATACTCATGTAGTATTTTTCTTTTCTTCGATACTCACGTACTTTTTAGTGTATTATAAAGAGAGATAAATAAATACACGAATGAATGAATGGTTTGCCTAATGTCATCATGCCACTCATTTTAACAATGCAATTAATTAACGCAATGTTCGTGAAAAAAGCGAAACTAAAGACCAAGTAGGCTATATTATAGTCAAACATATCAAAGCAAAGATTCAAACAACATTATTTTAGAAAATAATTAAACTTGAAGCAATCCAATACAGTAATATAAAAAAATAAAAATAGAAAATAACTATGAGATGAAAGAAACAAACAGAAAAATAAACGTAGATCAAACTATAGCATCGTAGTAGTTTTCAATTTAGGAATAAAACTAAGAACCATGTGTTGAAAGAAAAACCTGTGTCCATGCTAACACAGCTAGAAAACTTCACATATTCTCAATGAATCAATAAGAGTTTATTTTTATTTTATCACTTTGAAGTATTTTCTTCATAAGGTAAATAAAGATTTTTAGTTTATTGAAATATACAAAGTACTATTTTTTTTTATTGAAAATATATATATAGATTTCATAATGAAAAGTTAAAACTTGTATTAGTAAGACGGTTGGTCCAACAGAAATGACTACTCCCTGTACTATGGTAAACTAAAGTTTGAATTCTTATTGAGAAGAATATTTTTATTTAGTATGTGATAATGTCTTAAATAAAATTATCTAAAAAAACATATATGTAAAAATTATCACAATTGTATTTCAAATACGTATAAAATCGATGAATAAACATATAGGATGTATATGAATATGCCTTTGAAAAAAAATTATGTATATGAATATATATTTGTGTATTGTATAAAAAAAGTGTGTGCGTATATATATGGGTAACAATGAGTGTAAAAGTTCGAAATACATTTAATCTTACTCGTATTTATAGCTAAAAAAAATTGACATCTTTTTCGCAATGTCCAGCTTTATTAAATTGTGAACTAGCCAACTCTTCTAGTTTCTTCCATGTCTTCCTAAGTTGGCAAGATTGTGATTTTTCAATTTTTTTTAATTCCCTTGCTTAATCTCGCTGCTTGAATTGTCAATAAAAAAAGTGTCTACATAATTACTTAGTTTAATTGTATCATTTAAAAAATCATCATCTGCCTAATTCATTTATATAATTTCTTTTAAAATATCATGATAATGACAATGACGTTCATACATTGTTTAATTAATTAAAATATTCATCGAATACTGTTGAATAATTTCAGATTAATTGCACGTATCAGTCAATGGTCAATCTTATAATAAAATATGTAGTACTACAAAAGCATACTATTATTTAATCATATTACCATTCAAG
This sequence comes from Glycine max, assembly GCF_000004515.6. Classification (NCBI taxonomy): domain Eukaryota; kingdom Viridiplantae; phylum Streptophyta; class Magnoliopsida; order Fabales; family Fabaceae; genus Glycine; species Glycine max. Next base: position 15,588,985 of record NC_016089.4, read on the forward strand.
AAAATGTATTAAGAAAATTCAGTCATACTATTACTTAAAAACTACGAAAGCATATATTCACTTGATTTAATAACAAGTTAACATGTTTTAATTGCAATTATAGAGAATCATTTCCGAAAAGAAGAAAAAATCATAAAAAGATTACCGGTGCTTGAAATGCTTATTTTTTATTTTTAAGAATATAATTAAGTTTTTCTGTAAATAAAGATATTTTCATTTCTTCAAAAAAAAAAAAAAAGCTAAAGCAAAAAAGGGAGGTCACACAAAAATATCTTGTGGCATAGTTTGAGGGTAGAGGGATAGAATATAATATAGAGGAAAATTGGAATTGAAGATAAATATTGAAAAAGACATGAGGAGAATAAGGAGGAGGACATGAAATGGTGATTGATGGTGAAGTGGGTGGTTTCCCTTCCCAAAGTGAGGAATGAGTCAAACATATACTATTAAATTAAATAATAAATTGTATAATGAATACTAGCAGTTTATTATTCTTGTGATTTTTGCTAATATTCTTTGGTGTGTATGGGACCCATCCCATGGGGCTGCATGGTGGGACCTGGTTAAGGTTAAGGTTAAGGTTAGAGAACCAAAACCTATTCATCTGCAAAAGTGGGGACCCACCACTTTAAAATCCTACGTAACATCTCTATTTCCTTTCTTTTGCTTTTTTCTGATTGTCGTCCTACGTGGCACCGCCAACCATCAACATCGTGTTTCCAAGGAATTCTTATCAACCGTACGATTTTTGGGGTTCAGAATCGGATAGTCAGAAAATTAGCATGTTCAGAGAGGCGGCAACGTGGACGCTAGTGGGCCAGTAGCCATCAAAGCCCATTAAAATTTATACATTTTCTGTTATTATTATTTTTAAAATAATTATTGTAAAAGTGTATAAATTTATAACATATTAATCATGTAAAAAAATTATTCTAAGAGTTACATTTTATCTTAATTATTTATTTTCTTAAATTTTAAAAAATAAAATTAAATATTTATTATAATCATTAGATTTTAAAATAATAAATAATAAAAATATAAAATTACTTGTCAACTAAGTTCATATCTTCTCATTAATTGTTTATGAGTAAATGATACACAAAAATAATATTGTTATTATATCACTTATTTTATCTTATCGTACTTCTCAAACTCAAATAACCAAATATTAAGCATTCAAGCAATATTAGCTTTTTCCTTAAAAAAACAATAATAGTTTGTATTCCACCACAACTAAGAAATTCATAAAAATATACATCATATGATGATAATAAACTCATCTAATAACATATACCACAAAATATCAAAACTCAATTCATGGAAAGAACCAAACACTATTAGTAAAAAAATTACACCTTTTTGCTAGAACAAACATTTTAAAGGGAAAACCTTTTGTACAAAATTTAGCATAACACAACAACATCAATCACAATAGTATATTGTTGAGTTAATTAAGTTTCTAGCCTCTAATCTTTTTGAAATTCTATTTTTTAGTCTCTTAATTTTTTTTAATAATTTTTAGTCCTCTGTTAATTTTTCATTGGCATTTTAGTCTTTCTAATTTTTTTCCATTTTTAGTCTATTATTTATTTTTATTGTTCAAAATTAGTCCAAATTATAAAATAAATGAGAGAGTAAAAATGAGCAAAGCAATGACCAATTTTGAGCAATCAAAATCAACAAATTAATGGAAGACTAAAAATTGTTTAAATTTTTTTTTAAGGACTAAAAATTATAATCTGAAAAAATTGAGGGACTAAAAGCTTGACTAACCTTATATTGTTTTAGAAATTTTTTTTGTTAAAAATAATAAATTTTTATTTGATTATTTTCCTGATATTTTAAAATTTTATAAAAATTGAAAAACAAAGCAAACAGATTTTCAAATGGCTTCCCATTAAGAATTAATTTTTAAAGCGCAATTATATTTGTAATTTACTTACAGGACTAGATCTGCTCTCTAACATTTATGTTGAATTTTCAAACCTTCTTATGTGCATAAAAAAAAAAAAAACTTCTTATAAGAGCTTGAACGTAAATAAAAGGATTAATTTTTATTTTTTTTTGTCTTTTTAAAGCTCAGCCACTTTGTTTATAAAAATGTATATATATTAATTAATTAACTCAAAATGTAAAACACCTATTTATTTCATATAAAATGTCTTTCATTAGACCGCATCTTACGTTTTCTATAATTTATTTGTCACATGTGGCAAAGTCTGTCCCACGGCTATGGTCCATCTTATCTTCGTGATAGAAAAAAAATAGTTCGCGACTTTGCGTGAGTGAAATTAAATTTGTTGCCAAACATAGTTTAATTCCCTTAATCAAAATTTCCACTTCAGAGATCTCAATTAATAGAAGATTCAAAATTTTCTTATAAATTAATTTTATTCTCTTTACTTTTTTCCTGCACTCAATGAGAATTCTGTAAACCATATTCATGTGACAGAACTTTCCTTATATTCTAGTAGTGTCTGATTAAAAATAATGCTGTAATAAACTATTGTTACCAATCAATGACCTAATATGACCCCCTCGTCCCCTCTTTTAGTTGCGTAAAAGGTTGAATATGAAGTAGTAACTTGAACATATACCCTTATAAGACACACTCACACACACACATCTTAGTGATCAAAATTCAAAAGCATGTTCCTCGATGCACAAAGATGCCATTATCCTTTTTTAATAGCTTCGGTTATAGTTAACTCCTCAATTAATCTTTGCATCCTTTGGATAAGAGAAAGGGGCATTATTTTATTAAAAGATTGATAAAAATCAAAGCAAGTATATTTTTATGACACAAGGAAAAGCAAGCACTGTATTTTATTTAATAAAGTAGACGTTATTGAAACTGTATTATACAAATATAATGCATGAACAAGTTCTACTACTAAGGCATAAAAAAATGATTCAATTATAAAATTGAAAAAAAATAAAAGCGTCCTTCATTGGCTTTCCGACACTTTTTATTTGCATATAATATGATATGCAAAGCTACGATAGGTATCCCCTTCCCCTTCCCACTTGTCTTATACTATTAATTTAATGGTAATGCCCTTATTATTAAGATATAAAACTAAGTTTATGCTCACCTTCAATCAGATTTGGTCATTGATTAATGGGCTCACTCTACCTGCACATGACCAATCGCGATTTGGATGTTAATATAATACTTTTTTTTAATTAAACTAGCTAATTGAGCTTATTGTATACATTTTGACCTAAGCTAGTTACCATGTATAATAATTTTTTAACGAACATGCACAACTGACGATAAAATAATGGCATATATTAGCGAGTTAAGACAAACGCACTCATTCAACTTAAACAAACAATAAAACCGAAGAAAGAAATCTAATCTTTAATTAATTAAATTTGTTGGATTCAAGTTGTCTTCACACACAAAAGTGGCAATATTAGTTTTATTTGGACGTATCTGTTGATGTGGCAAGCACTTGTTGCTCCACATCAGAGTTGTGTTCTTGAATAGTGAAGATTCCGGAAATGTGAATTTGTTTCGTTTCTAATCGTGGAGATCTCTGTGATTAGGAAATATAATAGCATTTAATTACACTGCGAAGCAACAGCAATAAAATATTCATTACTGTTCTACTATGGGACTATTATTTTTTTCAAAGAAAAAGTTCCGATAATCCTTTATTTTTCTTTCTTTCAAGATGAGTTTACGATGACAAAACTATTTAATAATGTTTTTGTAGACTGTAACAAGCTGTAAATGGAACGCTCTAGACCAATGTTCAAACAATGTTAGGTTTGTGACTTTATTTTTTATTCATTTATATAAAATGTATTTTAAGAAGTTTTCATTTCATTAACACTTATCAACTCTCCATTACACCCGAAATTTTAATATATTCGGATTCCAACGAAGTAAACAAATATTTTTGGTCAACAGAGATAAGAATTTTAAAAAATATATCAAATGAAGGGAACCAAAAGGAAAAGCACTTTCCCAGTGCATGCCTGCAAATCATGAGAAATAACGCATAAGAAATACAAGATGAATTACATACAGTATATGGTGTGTTTTACAAGTCACCCTAGTAGTTAAATGTAGGTTTAAATAAGCTTGTTTGATAAGTAAATTTATTTTAATAACTTATAACTTATTTGAATTTTTTTTATCTTTTTTTTTTTGCTCATTTTAGAAAAATACTTTTTGACATATTTGTTTTCATTCTTATTGTGGAATTTGAACAACTATTTTTAAGATTATTTTGTCTAAATTCAAACTACTTGTTTTAATTAATAATTTAATTTTAATTTTTAATTCCTATTAAAATATTTGGTCACTAACTGAAATTGATAAAAAAAACTTGAAAATATAAAATTATTATTATTTTTGTTTTAAAATAATATTATTACAAATTTTATTCAACTATTAAAAATATAAATATATTTAATTAAATTATAGCTTTTGGTGAAAAAGAAGTAAACGTCACAAAAAAATATCTTAATTTTTAACATAATAAGTTATTTAAAATAAATTCAAATTTTAAAAATATAAAAAAATAGTGACCAATAATTAAATATGCCCTTTTACATTTATCACCCAATAGTTATAACATAGAACAGCTTAGATGGGGTTTATTTAGTTAGCTTAATCATAAATATAATTTCTTTCTATGAAATGAGAGTCTTGCCATTGCTATCGTTGACTTAAAATATAGGGTTCAACCCATGTTTATTTAGATCAAAAGCAAATTTTAGGATGATTTTTTAATTAAAAAATAATAATTTTATTGAATAAATGGTAATCAATTAATTTATTATAATTTATTTTTTAAAATATTTCAAACTTTTAGAACTGAAGACCCCCTTAATATATTATTGCAATTATTTTTGCTTAATATATATATTTTTTATTTAAATAGGAAGTATAATCTTTTAACATAGTAGAAAAATTATTAATCAATAGAGATTAAAAAATAAAAATTTGGTGGAATATTTTAAATGGAAATAAAAAAAGTTATGAAGGACATTTTAAAAAATAAGACTTCTAATAAACTAATATTTTTTTTTACCAATCTCATAAACTAATCATTAGATAACTAGTATTTTGTAAATACTATTTCTAAATAAAAATATTGTTTGAAATAGCTAGAATTGAGGGTTTACTTACCTTAATATTTTGGATTCTTTTCCGGAATATTTTGGCTTCAAAAGTGCACACCTTTGTTGATCACATCACTTTGAGTTCTCTATGTTTCGAATGATAAATAATATCTTAACGACCGTTGGTCGTCAAAACGATTTTTTGAACATTTACTATAATAAATTATTATCTCACCATTGAACTTTTTTGCTGAAAGTGAGATAAAGGAAAAAGGATTGAAACATGAAAAATATTTTGTTAAGAATGAAATGAGACAACAAAAAAATATCTCTTTTAACTTTAAAGTATTTTTTAAATACATGTATATAAAAATGATAAAAAAAATAATAATGACGTATAAAGATTATTATGTACAGAGATTAATGCTCAAATTGAACCCCCAACAGTGGTTTCGAGCTGATCAGATTAATGCTCAAGATTATTATGTATAAAGATTATTGTATACCACTTGATTCGGTCACATAAATATATTTAACTGATAAAGAAAAATTTGGGTTTTATGACTTTTTTTTTTTCCTGGGAACAGAAAAGGGGCTATAAGCCCAAACTAAAAACCAGGAAAGAAAGAAACAGCAGACATATCTTCAAGCAATGCTATCTGAATCCAAGCAGGTGGATTATCATAGTAATGAACTTGACTTTTTTTCTTCTTAATCCCAGTTCTTCCTTATGGTTTCAAAGTCGGTTTCAAACCCGAATAAAGGAGAGGATTATGTTGAAGTCCATGACAGTCAACACAAAAGACTGTATGCTTTACCATAAATGCTAAGGCTAAATTGTTTCCTGGAAGTAATGTGTTGTATAGCTCAAGAATAGAGTCGAATGAGTTAGAGCAGCTACAATGGCACCCAAATGTAGTGTTAAAAGAAATCTTATGGTGAATAATATTTTTTTAAATTTTGGTCTTTAAATAAATTTAATGGCGTTTTATCATTTATGTAACCATCCCCACCAAATAGAATAAAACTTTTTGTTAAATTTGTTGTAGCTGTTTCTTCTAAGTTCATCCTTAATTTTGGTCCAGTTATTCAACTAGGAATAAATGTTAGCCAAAGAAAATAGCTCTGGCACAGCTGGATATTTTCACATAAGGTTGTAAAAGCCAAAACTCTAAGTAAACTCAAAACGCTTCAACAAACTCTGATAATATTCAGACATAAGGTAAAATCCCATCACAAGTCATAATAGAGACTCAAAGACAGAACACATGACGACAAGTTATTTGATTTTGCTCCAAAACCAGTGTAAAAGGATGTCTACAGTCATATCAAATGTCACAGATGTCTGCAGTGGTATCAAATGTCACATTGTCTTTGTATTAGATTTTGCAACATGGTATGTTAGAAGGATATCATAGTGTTCCAAAAAGTATTCCATATCAAAGCACAATAACTAGGTCTTTATTCTTTGTGCAAACCTTACTCCCTCAGAATGGGTTGACAATGGATGTTAGTTCACATCCTTGTTCCTTCAGACTCATTGGCTCGTTCTTAACTCAATTTTAGGAATGATTGCACTTATAGGTGGCAAAACGAGCTAACCGGTCCAATACAAGCCGGTCTAATGCGGGTTGTAGGCTATAATAGGCAGCATAAAAAATCCAGATTTAATTTGGGCCTAAATAATGAAGTCCAAGCCCTATAAAAGTCCGATAACTTTTAATAGGTTTTTGTGGACTTATAGTCCACATTGGGCCATAATTATGTCAGGCTAAAAAGCTCGCATTTAATTTGGACTAAAATTTAAACTCAAACCCTACATTTAGTCCTGCTGGCCTGCTCCATTCTATCACCTCTATTTGCACATGTTTACTAACTACACATTTAAAAAAACTTATTTATAACTTATTTGGACTTATCTTATGACACAGGGACTGGCGTAAGTGTTTGGGGAAGCTTATGAATACAACTTATATATATGAAAATAGTTTAATTATATTTGTTTTATGATTAAAAAACAACGTATACTTATATTATAAGTACTTAATCACTAAGTGCTTAATTAAGTTATTTTCCTGAACGTACCCTGTTATCCATAAATGAGTCTGACAGTCAGCTAACTTGATTTTTATACCTAGAATCATAAACTTGTAAGAGTCTACCATAGCCTCAAGAGTTTGACAACAATGGTTCGGTGAGGGTCTAATTTCAATGAAGAATTACGTGAAATAAATCCAATTTACAGACATGAACTCACCTTTCCAATTTGAAAAACATCTATTTAATTCAAAAGTTTGTCTTCTGTATAACCAATGAACATGCGCATTCATCATCCAACCCTGGAGCAAAGTAGGCACAAAATTTGACCTTCTTTAGATAGAACTCAGCATTTACTTTTTGCAACAAAGCATCAAACTGTGAGCAACTCCTGAAATACAGGTTGGAAGAAATTACTTGCCAAATCCCAAATAATTAAAAGGAAATCATGGAGTATAGAACAAAAAATTTGAAAACAGTTAATACTTAATACAGATGAGTGATGAATATCATACAGTAATGCATAATTTGATTTTGCTAGATGTAGTTATAGTCAATTATAACTTCTTGTTTGCATATCTCCCTTCCCAACCACAAAAGCATGTAAATCTCCAGCAGGTTATTGATGACCACAGTCAAGTCAGAAGCACCATTGTCTAAATGTGCAAATGAACTCAGTTTCTAACACCCTTTACCCATGATACCACGACCAAATGAAACATCATTTGTAGATCTTTAGAACGCCAATTTCTAGAACACATTGACTAATGTGGTGGACATAGAAAAAGGGGGAACATGTCATAGAAGCAATTACTAAAGTAATATTACACATGTGGCCTTGGGCATGTAATCCATGTTTAAGTACCTCATTAATTTACCATCTGTCATAAGCTATTAGTAAAGATCTCAGTTAGGCGGAAATATATAATACCTTTTCTTTCTGTTTGAAGATGGTGTCAACTTTCTTCATATACTCATCTGTCAGCTTCTACACAGTATAAGAATTAACATGAGGAAAATAAAGGAAAATTGTCTATTCTATATTTGAAATGATAATCTTGGCTTATAAATCCATCATTTACTAATGAGAAAATTAAATTAATTATGTTAACAAGAAAATTTCAGAGATACTGAACAGACAGGTAAAAAATAAATTGCTTTCTACAATATAATATGAAGAACATCCCCAAGGTACAATAAAAGACAAATAAAAGTTGTCTAGCCTACAACTTACAAAAAATCAATTCCATTCTTTGATACATATGAAACCAAACATTTTCTCACTATATTGGGCAGGTTACAAATGCAAAGCAGGCAAAAACTACTCCCCAGTGGTATATTCATTGCATATTCCAGCCTGGCTTTGTGATTGCTCCATTTCACACAATTGCCCCATCCCCAAGAAAAAAAGAAAAGGGAGATGGAAACTGGAATTTTAAATGGACTAAAAGTACATAGAAACTTATATAAGTGCTCTCAAGTTACCTGCAAATCACTTGACAAATCCTTCACATTATCTTCGGAGAGCTTTTTCTCCTATCAGAAAATTCCGAAAAAATAATTAAAACATGAAATCCAACAAAACTGAAAAAGGAGGAAAATGGCACAAACACTAGAAAGAAATTGCTGAAGAGAGCTAATAAGGTGAGTAATTTGAGGTTCAAACCTTCTCAAGTTTATCATAAGCTTTTAATGCATCTCTTCTTATATTCCTCAAAGCCACCTATAAAAAAAAGAAAATACATACAAACATGCAATTTAGCTGAAATATTTATCACTTATTCTAGAAGCTTACAAGATATAAAGCTATATGATTTACATAGCAAGTCGTATTGCAGTACTACATCCGAACAGTAAGCACTCTTCACATACGTTAGTAACTTTAATTGTTCACGTAATAACCTGTATCCCTCACCTGATTACAACTACAAGTTTCAGAATAACAGGGAAAGAAAACAAAATTTGGTATTTACATTTCAACAATTGGCTGAAGTTTGTTCCTTCTTAACCATGAAAGAGGTTTTAGGGAGAATAAATTCCTCAAATTGGAAAAAAACAAGCAAGTTCCCTATCTCAAAAATAAAGTATTCAGCAAATATACCTTCCCTTCTTCAGCTTGTTTAGCCACTATCTTTGATAGTTCCTATAAAGAAAAGCAATATAAATTAAAATTATAGCTTAAGAGCTAGTTTGTTTAAGATTAAACAAAAAAAAAGTGAATCTATTGTAAAGCTTTACTTTTTCATAAGCTAATATTTTGGCTTCTAAAGATAGCACTTAACAATTTTTTTTAGTTTCTTTTCTAAAACTTATGAACATATATTATTACTATTTACTAAAAAAACACTTTTCCTTTGGGAAAAAAACACAAACAGACCCTAAGTTATTCAGATGACATCAAGAAATCAACATATTCATTTAGACCTTCAAATATTCATTAAAATTTATGCATATAGGACCTTTATATAAAACGGTACAATCTCATAAACAAAATAAATTGATAACTAAAACTATTGGAATCATGGCAAACAACATATTAAGTCACTGTAGAGATCAGTTTTCTCATGGGTCATGACTGTAGAAGAGGTGATTCTATGCGATTTTGTTAATAGTTAAATAAGAAATGAAAACCAATTAAGAATATTACTTTCAGTCAATGAGAACAAGAATGTAATTGACAGAGAAAAAATAAACTTAGACACTGCAGCATCAATGGAACTGGAGAATACCTTCCTCCTATCAGATGTCAACTGTGGGATGCTCAGTCGTATCAATTCTCCATCATTATTTGGAGTCATACCAAGATCAGAGCTAACTATGGCTTTCTCTATAGCCTTCAAGCTAAAAAAAATATGAATAATCAAGAGTTTGCTAAGTATTACTCTACACACAGGATAGCACATCATCACGTTCAATAAGCTTGAATAAGATCAGTTTGATGTTTGTTGTCTATGGCAACCTGTCTGGTATGTCATGTATGGTATACCTTGATTTGTCATATGGCTGTACCAAAAGAGAACTGGCATCAGGAGTGCTAATTTGAGCGATGCTCTTCAAGCTAACTGGGCTTCCATAGTATTCCACCTAGAAACACGTTATGAAACAGCTCATCTACAGGACATAACTCTTTACAAAATAAACTAAATACATTTGATCACTTTCATTTTAGCACTTAGTTAACTGGTGATTACAATCATATCTGAGATTTTATCATTAACTAGATGTGATTGTGTGAGCTATAGTAGTTGAACCAAATCAATAGTAGAGCCAGGATATCAATTTGATGGGTCAGTTTCCTATGGAAGTTGGAGGCTCCTTATTATTATCATCATTACTAAAGAACAATGTGGTAATCAGACATGGTGGTTTTTTTTTTTGAAAGGCCAATGTTAGTTGTTAATTTGTTAGTGGGAGGGATTCAATAGGACCTCTCCCTCCCCCCTCTCCCTTCAAGGCTTCAACCACCAACCCAACCTTATAACTCCAGTAATCAAACATGGTGTAATTGAAAAACACTCAACAAATCCAAATCAAATGAAAAAAAAAAAGGTAACAAAGCAAAAGCTGATAATAACATATAGGCTTCATGCAAGAAAATGTGACCATGACAGACAAACGGGAAACACTGAGCATTAAACTTTGAGTTCATTCATCAGTACTGAAGAGTAAACGACATACCGTATACGATACAATTTTAAGAATCCTAAATATACGTGTCATCCAGTTACAAATCAGCTAACCCTACTTTTGGAATCATTGAAACAAAAATGATTTGCAAGTGAATTGTTTTCGATTATAAAATCAAATGCTTAAATCAGTACATAAGTGATACAAAAAGAGATAAATTTCAGAGCAAATAAGCGCAAATTGAGTGCAACAAAATAAACCAAGTCCACTGAACATGCATTTTTTCTAGAATGTGGTAGCAGATTAAAAGAGTGTATGTATACCTGAATTTTGTCAAGCATGGATGGGTTTGCTCTCCCTGTCCTTATGGAACTGAAATTTGTACGGACATTATCAATAGTCCTATCCATCCTGGTTTTCTGAGAGAGGGAAAGAGAGAGAGAGATTAAAGAATTGAAGGACGCAAAGCGAGAGAGAGAGAGAAGTTTATTACAGCATCTTTTTCAATTGCGGCTTTTTCGGCTTCAATTTCTTCGATAGTAGCAGCCCTCACAAGTGTTGTTCTCCCTTTGGAAAGGAGGGGTCTTGGAGAAAGTGCGAAGGCGCGAGGGAGCTTGAGAGTTGCATAGCTTGCAGAAGAGGCGAAGGAGCGTTGTTGCTGCTGCTGGGAGAGAAGAAGAAGGCCTTTGGGAGGGTTTTGGAAGATGATGGAGCCGACAGAGGCTGTCGGAGAGAAAGAGGTTGCCATCACAGAGACCACCCTGCGCCTTGTGTAATGTTGATGACGTTGTCTTGTGGATAACAACTTTCTCTTTTCAGCACTTTCTTCTCTTCCCCTAAATTGCTAAGGCCACAACCATGCTCAACCAGGAGTTATTACAATTTTACCAATTTATTCATTCCCAAAAATTATTTTTTAAGAAAACAAGTGGTTAGTCTTACGGTATTGGATTCTATCCATCTTATAAATGAAAAAAATTGTGATTAAAACTTAAGAAAAAAGAATCTCACATTAATCTAATTTCCTGTTACATAAACTCAATCACGAAAATTAACAATATAAAATATTTCTACATTATTATTATCCAATTATGGCTGTTATATAAAAATAAATTTAGATTTTTATAATAATTATTATTTAGTATCTATTTGGTCAACAATGTAATTTTTTTTACACTCTATACATAAAAGATAAACTCGTTTTTAAATATACGCTCCAAAATTTAGTTTTTAAAACAGATATTTTAATAGAAGCAAATACAAAATCATCAAAGAAGGGGCAATGAGAAGAAAAAAAAGAGTACACAGAATGCCCTATGTGCCACTCGTTTCAACGTAGGCAGCTGAAGTTAAAGCCCATTCTCTTTTTGTTTTCGGCAACAACCCAAAGCCCATCTTGTTTTTGTTTTCTGAGACAACCTAAAGCCCATCCTCAATAAATATTGTCATCGCCCAAATTATTGGCTACAAGAGTTTTTTTGTTGTTGAATGCCTATAACTCTATGTTAAATTAAATGCTATGCATTTCTAATGAGGTGGGATGACCTGAATATCTCAAACACGTATTAACATCGCATTACTTTAAAATAAATTAAAAACATAAAAAAAGATAAAGAAGATGTAACTCCTATATATGCATTGTGTGCACATGTATATGCATATGTAAAGATCTACGATCAAATATATGAATTAACTGAGATAAAAAAATTTATTTTAGTTAAATAAGTGATTTCGGGTTTGAGTCTTTGATATATTATTATGTTAAATACTTAAAAAAAAATTATTATCTATAATAATATTATTTGGCTCGAGCAAATCTAATAAATCTGCACATATATGAAGCACGAACTTTTTTTTTAGTAAATCTACATATTTTCCTAGACACCTAAAAAAAACTGCTAAATAGTTAAGTACTTTATTAAATGAACTTGGATATTTACATTATATATCATATTTGTTTGATGGGCTCACAGTTAATAGGTTCAACCACGTACGAGTCTAAATTATCTAATGGCTATCAGGCTGTGATTCGTTTGTTAGTGATGGTGATATTGATTAGTCTTTTTGTGGCTTCCACGAATGCTGCTGGGTGGACTATCATATACTTTCCTATAAACAGTGGGTTTCTATACCAAGAGTTTCCATGTTGACAATAATCTAAGTGCTTCCTTCTTCCGCATCTTCGTTTTACTTTCCATATTCCTTAAACTGTGTTATTGAATATGGCACATTTGCCATTCACTTATCATGCATTTAAATCCTGAATAGGATGTGATGAATATCTTCCAAATTTATATATTACAAGGTGCACAAGTTGGTGCACACGTATCAATAATCATCGTATATCTTAATATATATGCATCATCAAAACAAAATTGATCTTGCAAGTTGCAAGTAACCATTACTCATGTTAATATATATTCTCAGAGCGTCTTGCCAAACCGTTGCACATGTTCCTGCATCATGCCCTTGCATTTTATTTTTTATATATCGTGCACTTACGGCATTTCAGTTAGATAATCTGCCTGAAGAATTATTTTTTGCAGCGGGGCTTGTTCTCATGTTTGTTATTTTAAGTTTATGACTACGTTCTGATGATAACAAGTTGAGAGCTATGTGATAGCCAGACTCTATAAATAGGATTGGTGCTCTCAGTTTTGTATCATCAAACCTACTTCTCTATTCACAAAAAATACACCATCTATTCAGAGTGAGTAAGGGTCTGGAAGAACAAAACTATCTTTCAGGTTCGTGTGTGCGCCGCTTCCCATTCAATTTGCAATGGTTGAAGGTACGCTCGTAATTCTTTTTAATTTCCACTGTTTGATCTAAATATGCTATTTAAATTTATTTGCATGTTTAGATCAGTATATATGTATACTTTTTTACACCCTCAACCCAATATTTGTGCATCTTTATTTACATTTGCTCAGCATCATAGTCAGGCTTAACGATTATAAGTTCCGGTGTATCCAAATTATATATTAATAGAATACATAATTATTTTGCTATAATAAGTATCTTCTTCAATACGAGGATCCAGTTTTTCACGTGATATTCTTTATTCCTAACAATTGATAATAATGTTATATATTTCGTATCCGCATAATAGCTGGATAGGCACCTGTAAATGAACTCTTTTAAATGATTTGTCGAACACCCTTTTTTTTTTTTTTCATTCTCTAATAAAATACATGATCTGATCTGCTTTCAGGTTTACTTAGATCTTTTGAATCTTATTACAACTTCATTGTTAGTAATCTCTTCAATAAATAAAATTTATTAAGACTAGAACAGTTGTTAGGAGACTTGTCGTTTAATTAAATGTATCGTATATTATGCTCATTAATTTTTCTATTAATCATATCAAGAGATCCTCGTGTCGTGAGACTAATTCAAACATTTTTCTGCTACAAAGAAAATATTTGTCCTACTTATACTAAGCAAGTGTTTAAGTGTTTGGATATAAATGATTAATTTGCTGAAGTTATTGTCTAATTATTTAAGTAATATCAAATTTAATTTTTGACAAAAATAATTTTTTTATCAGATTTTACTTATTTTTCAGTTGAACTTCTATTAGTCATAATCTTTCTTCTCTGATAAATGGAAAGATTAAAAAAAAATACTTAAAATGAATTAAACACTTCCTCACATGTTAACATGTGATTCTATACTTGCCGATCGGACACAGTACCAGTCAAAATACTGGCCCAATAATCATCCTGGACACTAGTCCATTTAACTAAGTAGGACATCTCACCAAAATGAGTCAATAATTTTCATTGACCTCTTGAATTTGTGGCAGGCAAGCTTTAGAGTCAACCAAAATGACTTTTTATGTTGAAGGGAGAAAAAAACCATAAAACTAAGAGGACCAAAAGACCAATCCTCCTAAAATCGTGTATTACTGTTACACCTTTAGGTATGTTTTTGGCAATTTCATTCTAGGGCCGTTAAAGCTGTATAAACTGGGCATCTAATTTCGTAGCTAATTCCTTAACCTTCTTCTTTTTTATCTACTGGGTTCCACCCCATTCTAACATTCCAACTAAGAAGGCAGAAAGTGATGAATATGTGTGAACAACTAACAAACATACCTCCTAGCATAATATCGTTGTTTTTATTGTTATTACTGCAATAAAAACTATTTTTAAAAACATGGTTTTAATGTAAATTATTGTCAAGTTCTGTAAAAAAAAATAACAATTGCCAGTTATATTTGAATACTTCTTAAAAATGAGGATGGCGAGAATAGTATCATTTTTTATTTCAACATATCAACAAAAAAAATCCAACCCTATGAAATACTGAAAAATCTTTTTTTTTCTTTTATTTATTTTTAAAAAAGCTTACTGTTCTTGTTTAAATTTTAAAATGAAAATGAAAATTTCAAGAAAAATATCAGATTTTGATGACATTTTTTTGGTGGGTAGACTTTTGATAATTTTGATAAGGGCTTTGAGTATCTTCTAAAAACCTATAATTATAACCAAATATAAATAAACAAAAATAGCTTTTATTTTAAATAGAAACACTAAAGAAATCATCTTTACATGTACTTTTAAAATCACTTCTTTTAAAAATGGCCTCTCAATAAGATTGGTTTAGTTTTGTTTTTTTATGATGTAAGGTTGGTTTAGTTTGATCTTATAAAAAACTTTAACTAACTTTAAATCATATCATTCCAACTAATGTTGGATTGGTTTAGTTTGAGTTATTGAATTTTCAAAGGACAAAATGAAACACAAAATATTCTAATAATTATAATTACTTCACTCATCCGTTTATATAGAAGTAGTAGAAGATTGATAGTTCCTTACCTAGTATCATCTTCACATAAATTTCTTGGCGTCTGTGGTTTTCTAAGAAACTTGTAATTACATAAAACGCATGACTCCTCTCCCCAAGAGACTTCCTCTGCAGTTAAACATGGAAGACTAAATCAAGAAAAATAAATAAAATAATAGTAATGACTGCGGCTGCTACTACGCTGACTTACTGAGCCGAGCCGAGGTTGGCGCTACCCGCAACCCGATAACAGCACGCGCGCCTGCACGTGCATACACACGGGACCAAACAAAGAAAAATAAAAACAAATCACAGTTATTATAAACAAGTGCCTAAGTGTGCAATTAAATATAAAAACGAACCTTGTTTTTACTCTCACCAACTCTACTCAGTTAAGCCATTTATTCCTCTCAGCACCAAAGCGTGACACTCTCTTTGCTTTCTTACCTTCCAATTTCCATTCTTTTATTCTCTCTGCAACAGCCACACTATTCAAATCTCTTTCTTTCTAAAAATTAAAAGCAGAGAATTAACCTAAGAGACTGAGTCAATGGAGTTTAGTAAAGTCACTCTGGAGATCTTCTCCAAACTGGAGCACAAATGGCTCTCTCATTGTAAAGCTACCAACAAAACCCGCATTCTCAGCATTGACGGCGGAGGAACCACCGCCATTGTCGCCGGCGAAGCTCTCATCTACCTCGAGGATCAGATCCGTCTCCACACCTCCGATCCTCACGCTCAGGTAGCCGATTTCTTCGACATCGTCGCCGGCACCGGCATTGGCGCCATCCTCGCCGCCATGATCACCGCCGGCGACGCCTTCGGCAGGCCGCTCTACACCGCCAGGGAAGCCGTCCGTCTCGTTTCGGAGAGAAACTCCGAACTCTACAAGCTGAAATCCGGCGGAATCTTCCGCCGGCGCCGGAGATTCTCCTCCAGTAGCATGGACAACGCGTTGAAGCAAGTGTTCCGGAGAAAGGAGGACGGACGGTTGTTGACCTTGAAGGACACGTGTAAACCGGTCCTTATTCCTTGCTTCGACCTCAAGAGTTCCGCGCCGTTCGTGTTTTCGCGCGCCGACGCGTCCGAGTCTCCGAGCTTCGACTTCGAGCTCTGGAAGGTGTGCCGAGCCACGTCAGCGACGCCGAGCCGCTTCAAGCCATTCGACTTAGCTTCCGTCGACGGCAAGACCTCCTGCTCCGCCGTGGACGGCGGCCTTGTGATGAACAACCCTACGGCGGCGGCCGTCACGCACGTCCTCCACAACAAGCGCGATTTCCCGTTGGTTAACGGCGTGGAGGATCTCCTGGTCCTCTCCTTGGGGAACGGATCGTCGAACGCAAAAGCGTGCGAGAGTCGCACGTGCTCAACGCCGTCGGTGGTTGACATTGTACTCGACGGTGTTTCCGAGACCATTGACCAGATGTTGGGGAATGCCTTCTGCTGGAACCGTACGAACTACGTCAGAATCCAGGTACGTGAAAGTGAATGCTTCTGCTTCTGCTTCAATTCTACCTTTTTTATCTTCCATCTTTTATATGTCTGTTCTCTGCGTTGTGCTCAGAATTCAGACACTGTTTGGTTTCCTGAAAAATGAAAATAAAAGTGAAATTAACGGCGTGTGTTGCATGACAGGCGTTCGGCTTGGGAAATGAAGCAATGAAGAAGGAAGAGTTTCTCCAAGAGAGGGGACTCGAATCGTTACCGTTTGGCGGGAAGCGGTTACTGACGGAGACTAATGGAAACAGAATAGATAGCTTCGTGCAACGTCTTGTTGCTACCGGAAAACCAAGCCCGCCGTCAAGTCCCTGCAAGGATTCCGCCGTCAACCCTCTCGCTAATGGCCGCTAGTTTTTTTTTACTTATCAAATTTTTGGCTTCCTTTTTTTTTTTTTTTTTAGCTTTTAGCGGTGTAAAGTGTAACTAGTGTTTTTACCTAGTTATGCCAGCTGTCGTAGTTAATAGCATTTAATAATTTACCACTGCTACCTGGTATATTTACTCATTGCCTTCTCTTACAATTTTCCTCACTTTATTTTGATTATGATTTCTTGGATTAGTGGCGTAAATGATGGGTGTGGTTTTACCGAACACAGACACAACACAAGGATTGGATTTGGACCTGCTGTTTATTTAGTTTACCGTTCTTATTTTAGTTTCTAGTCTTGGAACGGTAATTATGAAATTCTTAAAATAACTTATTGTTTTACACTTATATTATATATTTTTTTCTACTTATTTGTCTGAAAATAATTTTTCTTCTTCTAGAGACCAGCTTAATTTTATACTCTTAAAAAGTTGAAAGGCTGCTGAAGTTTTTCTTGGGTCATGTTCCAGAATCTGTTTTCTTTTCGAGACTGAATATATGGTACATTCAACATTTATATGATGCATCCATGTTAAAATTTAGCAGAATTGGAGAACCTTCATTGAAAGAACGTATACGGTTATAATATCAAATTATCATATTGTGAAGTGTGAAAAAAATATTGTTTTTATATTGTCGTTTCTTGCTCTTGAGCTGAGTGCCACCATTTTGGGCTGAGAGGAGTTATAGTGTGTGGACACGGTCGGGACCAACGATGCTCAGTAGTCAGTACTCACTTCGATTGTTGACGCATGCCATGGCCGAAAGTGAAGGGGAAGGCAAAAATATAAAAATGATGACGTTTTGGGTTTATGTCATGTCACGCTTAATTCATCTCGAGTGTGTATATATAAAATTGTTGGCATAGGATGCCACGCAATTGCGATGTAACTAACAATATAGTGTAATGTTGGCATGAAAATTGACAACATTCTACAAGTTCAAAGTTAATTTAAAGTAAAAATAACATTATAGATCCGGTAGATAAACAATTTTCACCAGAAAGTAATCTGACTAAAAACTATTCATTTTTCAAACCACCGTTGTCATGATTTGTTTTCGGAAATTTACTAAAACTACCTTTACTTTCAAAACTTGTGTTTGAAGTACCAATAAATAGATATTTAGCGTCCACGAAGTTTGAAGTAAAACGAAGTTTACAAAAACATTTTGTAAAATTGAATTTCTGAATTATTAGATTTATTTTGGATTTCGTATATCATATTTTGAATTGAAATCCAAACAGACACTTAAGTTGCAGATATGAGTGGTATTAAATTTAATTTTTTAAATAAGGTTTTAAGTTTATGTTTTCTGGATCTAAAAAATATGATATACGAAGTTTATTTAATATTTTTTTATATTTTTGTATATATTTTTAATATTTTGTATATTATTTTATTTTATATTATTTTTAAAATATTTTTTATATTTTTAACTAATGTTTTGGGATTATTATTTGTTTTGTAATTAAAAAAATTAATTATTAAAGAATTTAATTTGTTTTCATATTTAGTTTTATTTAATATTTTTCACTAATGTTAAGAATTATTATTCGTATTTTAAAAAAATAGAAATAACAAACTTTTGTACAGTCGAAAAGAAAAAAAAAAAAAAAGTCAACAGATATAAAAAAATTATGACTTATAGTCATCATAAGATATCTTAGTACTTATATCATATTACA
The DNA here is from genome assembly GCF_000004515.6 of Glycine max. Lineage (NCBI taxonomy): Eukaryota > Viridiplantae > Streptophyta > Magnoliopsida > Fabales > Fabaceae > Glycine > Glycine max. Next base: position 15,608,073 of record NC_016089.4, read on the forward strand.
TTAAATTTTACGTCATTTGATAATTTAGAAAAAAAATTAGGCTCTTGGTGGTTTAGCCCCGCTGGTCGCTTATGCCACGACATTAAATAGTTTGTAATATCTGTTGCCTTTTTATGTCACTGTCATTGTTGGTTTTCCTTGTGGCAGATTTATATATTTTTGAAAACCTTTGTTAACTGCAGGGGAAGGCTTTACAAGTTAGGTAGCACTGTAGCAAACGCCTTCCCTCACTATCATTAACTGAACCGATTACGACATTAAGGTAGTAACTTAAGACAACATTCATTATTCACGACTTAGCTCTTTAGCCAATATAAATAAAACGGTGTTTTGACAGACCTATGTGATAATCTAGGATTCCACGACATTCACGGTATTAAGTTCTTGTTTTCATCGTAAGAGTAGTGGAGGCTTCGAGGGGGGACCCCAACCTTTTATCAGCTAGTGTGCTTCGGATTTTTTAGTCCATGTGAAAGAGAATTTCCTAAGAAATTCCTCAGTGTGTGACAAATTTCACCCTTCACAGTTATTAATTAGTTCCCCATCAACTACTTTTTCCATGTAGTGTGCTCTCTCTTTTGACGAGGATCTGCATTTCATCTGAGATTCAGACCACCCTTTTCCGTGGTTGCTGAGTCCGAATACTTAAATCAGTTAAATGGAATTCATAACTTTAGTGCTTTCAACCGGGGCCCTTTATGCAAATCTTGAACATTTCCATGATTGTAAGTCATAACTTTCTTTTCCTGTTTTAATTTTTTGGTGAAGAAGATAAAGTGAGAACATGTACTGTTCACGACTAGATTTGGTTAGTAATAAAAGACAAGGGTTCATCCTATGCGGTTTCTCAAACCCACAAATTGATTTTGCGAATACGATTGTGTTGGAGTAATTAAAGGCAAAGGGACCACTTTTTCGGATTTATTAGAGTAGTCTAACCATAATATCACAATACAATGTAATGGATCTATCTTGTACCATATTTACTTTTGATCAAATATCGTTAAATTGCATAATCTTCTTTTGATTTTGAGGAAAGAAAAAGAGAGAATGAAAGTAAATAGATAAGAGAAAAAATAAAAGAAAAAAAATAGGTGAGCAATGGGGTGAATTTTTTTTCTAGTTGAATAGAAATAGAAAAGAAAATTGAATTAAAGTTGTTTAACACGTAAAAAAGAGAAGAAAAAAAAGAGAAACTTTTATTATTATAATAATAATAACATTAAAAAAAACAAAGAATCTTAGTAATATAAAAGATGTCAAGGAGGATGGAGAGATTTAGAAGAAGATAGGCTAAAATTAATGTCCTTTCCCTCTTTTTTATGCACATATTTGAGTAGAAATTCTTCATAGTAGAACTCATAATAATTTTTATTTTTCACTTCAATTTTAGTTCTATCAAACAATAAATTATTAGATGGTTTAAGATCATGATACCATTTATATCTCAATCAATAATCATGTTACATGTTGACAATCAAATATATACTCATGAAATCAAAGATATACTCACTAATAACCTAACAAGGATTAATATTGTTATTCCTTGGTTTAAAGGATCTTATTAAATTAAAAATTATTCTTTATCAATTTAAAATATTAAATTATCATCATGCTGTTATTGGTTGGGATCATAGACTATGTGGTCGTTACGATTTACCTAATAATTTCTCCTACTTAAAAAGTAAAAATATAGTAACTTTTATTGACTTATCATGTTCCATTTCTTTTTGACTTAATTAATTCACATGTACCAAACAAAGGGTTAATGTGTTTGATTCATTGAATTTGCACTGAAAAGTCATTGATTCAAACACTTAAAATTCAACTCAATGTGTTTGAATCGAATTGGGTCAAATTGAATCTCCAAGTTACACTTACCCATGAACTTCCCTAGAGAAAAAGGAAAGGTATAGTCAAGGGTTTAGTGGCTCCAAGTTGGTCTATTTGGTAAATAAGGTGGTTTGCCCACCTATCTCTTGTTAAGAATCAAGTCTCAAACTAGAGTGACTCGCTAGTTCTTCTTTCATGCAAGATAATTTTTAGCATTTTTTTGTTGTTAAATACTCTCTCTATTCCTAATCATGAGAATTTTTCAATTAATTCATTTATTTTAAGAAAAATAGTTAATTTAATTAAACACATTATATTGGTCAATTATTTATACTATCATTCTAAAATTATTCTTTTCTTATCTCTTTATCCACTTAATTGTTTTTTTTAATGTTTCGAGAAAGAATAATTTAGGATATGTAGAAAAAAATAATTAAAACATTTAGAAATTAAAAATAGATGTTATAAAAAGGGACACTCAAATTTCTAAAAAAAAGTCTTAATAATTAGACAAGGAAGGAATATGTGTTAAATAATTACCAACATGATACTTATTAATATGATAAATATATTTAAAAATATATATTTATTTTCTTAATCATTATGACACTTATTAACCTAGATGAGGTTTCAGAATCACCTTCTTCAATTAGCAATGCCACAAAATATGAATTTTCAATGACAAATCTTTTTTTTATTAGCAATTGTTAGTTATTAGAATGTTAATTTTATTAGTAGGAGGGATTAAATTTGTGATCTTTTTCTATTTTTCTTTTCTTTTAACCATCCAATCCACCTTTATCCCCTCCAAAGGTGAACCCTGAAAGAACCCCCACCTAGTAAAGCATTCAAGCTCTAAGTTCATTGCTTCAATTGTCATTTTTAATGTAGTAATTTCAAAGAGTTGAAAAGTTTCAAAAGATTTATTGCACCATAAATCTTTATAAATGCATAGGTTGTGCCTTAATGCCTTCTCATCGATGCCTTTTTTAAAAGGAGTTAGTTTCCTTCTCTTGTAAAGCAGATATTCTCTATTTGATAAATTTTGCCAAGACAAACTTGACCGATAAGAATTGAGAACATTGACTTCACCATAAGAACAAAATATTAAAGAGAAGAGAAATATCAATTAAGTTAGCTGCTGCTTTGGGTGTAAATAAACTATCTGTTAAATCGAGGACCCCTAATTTATAGTGTCATACGGGTGGTGTGTCTTTAAATGGTTGGTTTCTGGTCCTTCGATTTTTATTTTTTTTGTTTCTTCATTCTTTATTAATTATAAACTCCAATTAAATAATGAAAAAGGTTACTTAAACGACATTGGAGATCAATGTGGGGAGCGGTGGAGCGCAAGATTGAGCTTAACTAATAAGTTGGTGAACGACGTCGTTCAGTATTCACAATTTTTTTATTACCTCTAATTTCACAAAACGTTTAAAAAATTGAAGTTGAAGATGCGAAAGGGAATGAGAAGGAAAGACGCATTGAGAGGTTGAAGTGACGATTAGGGTTGGGCAATATAGAACCTACTTAATTGAGACCCAAGTTATGCTCTCGTGTATTAAAAATCATCATAAGAATACATTTTTAGTAATTTTTTACTTTGATTTCTATAACAGTAAAGAAAACATATTTTTAATCATACAATTACATATAAATAATTAAAACTGATTTTATTAAATTTAATTTTGACAATTTATTTACAAATGTATAATTAATATTGATGTTATAAGAATCATTCTGTCTTTTATGTTTTGTTGAAAGTAAGTAATGTATCCTCGCAGTTCAAAGTTACAAGATTAATTTTACTAGAAAGTAAAGTGCAAATTATATTTCTTTTCTTAAATTATTAATCACTTGTGTCGCACCTTAGAAATAAAGTCATTTCGTCTTATTCCATTCCAAACATTTCCCACCAAACCAAGCATTGACACAATATGACTCCTGCTTTACTTTTTAAAACTATTGATTAAGAATGTGCCTTTCTCCTAACTCTATTCTTGAAGAATCTATAGGAAAACTACGAATATTTTATGTTTTAGAATTGCACCAAACCAAGCGCATCGACGCTGCTTTAATATTTAATATTTTATGAAAAGTGGATAAAGGTAATAACATTTGATTCAATGTATTTTTTATTTCATCCTCTTTTTAAAAAAGAAGAGAAGTTGAAGTAAATATAATTTTAAAGCTTATAAAAAAATATAGAGGTTTTGATGACGCAAAAAGGGTTTTAAGAAAATATTGCCTCAATTTTTTTTTGGAATTATTATTCTCCTCATAATGTAAAAGCATCTTTTGAATTAAAAAATATTAAGATTGATAATTAAACAACTTTAGTTTCATATTTAACGACATTATTTTAAAATTTTATTAGATTTTAAAATAATATTTAAGATTAAAAAAAAGCATAGGCAAGTACTATTTCATATTATATCTTCCTTTTTTTTCAACATGCTCTCATAAATACGAAAGAGACACGAAATAGTTAAACCCCATTAATTTCCATTTGAAAAAAGTAAGCCCCATTAATAACTATTAAATAAGGTCACTTATTTTACATTTTTTCCCCTTTGTTAGATAGTACAAGCGGCTAAAAAAAAATCTAAATTCATGCTCTCTGAAATTACATTATCAACGGGACAAATTATAAGTGTAAATGTCTAATATTGTAAATATTTTTAGTGATATTATTTAATTAAAATTAAAAAAATTCCTGATAATTCACGTTATGCACAAATTAACAAAATAAAAATTTAATTGTAATTAATAAACCAAAAATTTAATTAGCATATATCAATCAGTTCACCCAACAAAAATTGATCACATAAAATTAATCTATATTATAATTATAATCATAACATAATAATTATTTTTATTATTCAACACTATCATAATTTTCACAGACAGTACTTAATATACAAAACCAAATCAACGAGAATGTAGCTCCACAATTTTACGATTTTGTCCTTCTCAAAAGAATGAAAGATAGAATTTGATAAACGCTAAGTATAATAAAACAATGATTTGGGCATGCGTGTAAACAACTTCAAATTACATAGACCCACTTTGGCTTGACCGATGAGTACAATAATGAAGCATACAAGGAATTTTTTCAGGCTAATGAAGAGTTAAAGGCATTGTATTAGACTAATATCGTATCAACCAAGTTAGATAGTAGCTTGTGGAGAAAGAGATAAGATATCCTCAACAGTTTACTTAGGGAGAAAGTTGAATACAATTTTGAACTAATTTGACTGTTTCATTACATACACAAGTTCGTTTTATTTTTAGTTTCCAAATCATCATGACAACTCGCAACCAAAACGCAGGGTTTTGTAGTATAATGTGTGGTACAAGTAGCAAGTAGTTAGTTTAAAATCTTTAAACATCACTTTGATTGCGTACAAACATGCAAAAATAAAAAAAAGAAAGAAAAACTTGTACTTTTCAGTTGGATTAGACTCCTCTATAGTGCAGCATGCACCGCACCTTAGAGGATAAAGTGCATTTATCTTAACCATTTATTATATTAATGCTTCAAATCTTTTTAATTAGTTTAAAATTTAGTTTTAATAAAATAAAAATATACCATCAAATAAGAATAAAAAATATCCCTCACTTCACATTCGTCATTTACATTCCTTCTGGATAATTGATTTACAGATGTGATCTTCAACAGATAAGGATCAATAAGAGTTGAAGTGAGTGTCTTCTCCAATTTGTATTTGCGATCCACAAACACAATCAGGGTAAGAAGGATTACACCACGTTACAGTTGCCATTCCAAATTATCTGAAACACCACACACACAATCCCTAATTTATACACACACCATTGTATAATATATATTTATTTTATTATCATTAATTAATTTTTTCTTAATTATATCAATGTTGATATATGGGTTCATCGATATGTAGGTGACCATTGAAGGTGTTCAACTTGATATTCCTAAGAATGCTCTAGAAGACGTAGGTAATGAAGATGAAGCCAGGATAATTTTGTTTGTTTGTTTGTTATACCTATTTTTTAAAAGGCTTTATTAGACCTAAATTTAGGTGACAATTTTAAATGAATTGATAAAATCTGAACCATTAATATAATAAATGGTTAAGTGCACTTTACCTTCTAAGCACTTTAGAGGAGCTTCATCCTTTTCAGTTACATCTTGGTTACGTGCAAAAGTTTAAGTGTGCAAGTATAAGAGGAATAAAAAAAGATAAAAATGAAAAAAAGATTCAACTAAAAAAGAAATAAACTGTTTAAAATTTGCGTGAGACCCACTGTTTCAACTTTTATTTCAAAAGTGAAATAAAGTACATGGTACAACATACTTTTTTTTTTGTTAGCATCATAATCGATCATGGTAAAACCATAATCAGTTATCCCCTCCCCCTATAATTACGACGTGAACATCACCATTGATAGCCAATTATGGTCAAGCACAATCAATTATCCTCCCATTATCTATAATCTATAACAACTATTATAATGACAATTACTCCATTTTGTGTATATATTTTTTAGATAATTTTGTCCTCTAATTAATTCTAAAAACTATCCTAAATCAGATGGTTATTATAATAGATAACTCCTCAAATATGACAATTATTTACATCTTTTAATCATTTTTTATTTTTAATTAAAAAAAAGATATTGTTAGTTATTTCAGATAAAAGATGTTGTTAGTTATGGCATTGAGTATTTGAGTGCTGATTTCAAATTACTACTAATGATAAAATAATAAGTGTATTTTATTTAATATTATTTTTTTTACATATTAATTATTTTAACTCAATTATTATAATGAAAATTATCCCATTTTATGTATGTATTTTTTAGAGGATTTTGTCCTCTAGCTAATTCTAAAAACTAACCCTAAATTAGACGGTTATTGTAATAGATAACTCTTCAAACATGACAATTATTTACATCTTTTAATCATTTCTTATTTTTAATAAAAAAATACATTGTTAGTTTTTTTTAGATAAAATATATTGTTAGATAAGAAATTGGAGCTTCTGTTTTGAATTACTACAACTAATAAAAATAATAACAAAAGTGTATTTTTATTTAATATTAATTTTTTTACATACCTAATTACTTTAACTCAAATGATTTATCTTTTTTAATCTCTTTCATCTAAACTAAATAATCTTATTTTCACTTTTTTCCAACTTTATTTTATCATTTTTCATTCATTACCAATAAGTTGTTGAGTAGTATTGAACTTGACTCTCTTAAATAAAGTCTTGAGTTTAAATTTTATAAATAAAAAAATATTATTAAAAGGAAAAAAATTCTAATAAAAATGTTTAGTTAAGTTCTCTCCTAAATATTAGTTATCAACAAAGTCCATAAATATTTCATACCAATATCATAATTATAAAAGAAAAAAATCTCTTTTCATTGGTTTTCTTTTTTAGCATTTTTTTCCCCACTCTACCAACATGGGTTAATGAAGTTACACGATTTTGTGTTATTAATTAAAATTTCAAGTTACGATATACTTTATATTCATCGTGATTCACGGTAAGTAACTTCTCTTTTTAACATTTTTTCCATTATATTATCCATCTTATTCACATTTTTTGTTTTTTTTATTTATTTCATAATCATATAATTTTTTTGTACAATTACATCATAAAAACAATATCTCTTCTCTTCTGTGAACGTAGATTCATTGTAAGATTTCTGGCATTGATGTATTATTATTCGTAGAAGAGAGCTTTTCATCACCTTGGCTTAAAGTACTATATATAGATACTGTACTATAACAACTATATGTCTGGGTATCAATCGATGTTATGTCAGGGCATGCCTGATTGTGGGAAGCAAAGGCCATTGAATCTCCAGAGTTCTGACTTCTGAGTAGGTAAATCGTAAATCCATTCATAGCCAAACAAGTCTCTCTCCACATATTATGCTGTCGTTCAAGGGTAAATTCTTGGTACCATAGTAATAAGGAGTATTTATATGATAACAAGTGTCTACATTGGTTCAGAAATTAAAAGAGATTTTTTTTTTATTTGAGATACACAAAATTATGTTTTTTTTTATATTTTAGATAATAAATATTTTTTTTAATTCTTTAACTAATATTTCAAGGAGACTGGTTATCAAGATCTTATTTATATTTATGTAATTATTATTATTTTTATTTGGTTGGTACCTTCTTATTTTTAATTAAAAAAAGAGAGTTAAAAACCATGTAAAAGTACGAGTAACATGTATTGCAAGAATATTGAAAAAATCTAAAGCTGGTGAGCCATTATAATTTATAGGAGAAAATTTAATGTCAAGGGTGCAGACACAGCTTTTAACGTGAATAATAACCAAAACCTACCTTGCTTTGACAGTTTGCTCATACAAAATTAATTAGGCCGGGCCCTCTGTGGCGGGTCTAGAGGATTCATGCTTTGCATTGAATAAGATAAGATTTTTAACACCTAAAGTGGAACTAAAGGGTAAGATTTTTTTACTGTTATCTCAGCCACGTTGCAACGAAATTCACGTCCAATTTTATAAATACGTTTCTGGCTGCGGCGAATGTAAGGTGAGAAAATTATACCCCTTCTCATATTATTTGATGCATGTGTAGTGAGGCATTAACCATTATGCTATAAAGTAAAAACTAATTGAGAGATCGGTGCATTCCGAACTTAGACTTTTAAAAATATATATTTATTTATATTAATTTTTATATGAATACTAATGATGGTGGCCGTATGCGTGCAAAATATCAGAGGAACAGAAAAATTGTATGAGTTTAGTAAATATGAAAATTCCAAACTAAATTTTAAGAATATTTATTGGGTGGTATACCATGAAAGTGATGGAAAGAAAGCGATGGATATAACATGAGAGCAGTTTGCTTTGCTGTGTACAGAATCTCTGGCATTGAAACAATCTAAAGATAAAAAATCCACGAACATGTAATAGTCAGAGCCAGAGGTTTTGTACCTTTCTATTAACTTTTGCATATAGATTTAACTTGGTGATTGTCTTATCAGTTGGCACTTGGCAGTAACACGAGAGATTTCAAGACCAAGTTTGATCCAGTCCAAACAGTAAAAATCAAAACAGCAGTCCAGTAATTTCTATATTTTCAACAGAATGAAGAATTATATATCATAAGTGCAAATTTATTATCTTAAATAACCAAATAAGTTTTATGATATTAATACTAGAAAGTAACTGTTTCTGTATAGAAATTAAATTAAAACAAATATAATTCATAAAAAGATTAAAACAAATATATATGTTCATTAATTTGTTAGAATAAATAATGAACTTAGTTTAAAGATTAAAAATGTGTTTGACAATTTGCTCTAATGATTTATAAGCTAGTTTGGCTAGTATATAACTTGGTTTGACTAATTTTTTTTATGATTCTCGAGCTTATTATTTTAATAACTTCTTACTTACATTCATAAGTTAATTTAATTAGTTTGTAGTTTAGAGGGTTTATTTTTTCATTTTCATTCCCATTAATTTTCTAATTGAATCTCTTTTATTTAATTAATTTTATCATCTAAAATTTTAATTGACCTCACCAATTTTAAACATAAAAACATTTTCAAGGAATTATGTCTAGTTGCATCGATCGAAGCCCGTTTTAACAGTAATTGCATGTATGCCACATGTCCTCCCAATAATCTTCACGCATTCAACACATGGTATTTCAGCAAATATGACTGATGAGATCAGTAGTGAGTACTCAGTACTCACTGAATAGTAGAGAAGCTATGGTGTTTCCTATACATGATTTTCAGCATCTGTTGATGTCAGAACAGAATAATCACTTCGATTTCCAAACCATTGCCGAAATTCTTGCGAGTAATACTCTTCATAAACAATGTGATAAAAGTTTAAACATATAAAAAAACTGAGATGAAAATGAGACTTTTTTTGTCACCATATCTTACAAGTGCCTAGTTTTTAACGAATTTTTTATATTAATCTATGTCAAAGAATTTAAATAACTATCTTTAATAAAAAAAAATCTTTCAGTCATGTTCTTCTAAATTATAAGAACCCTTTCAAAGATTTATCTTTATTACACGCGTTACGCCTCTGTTTTTGGACCCTAAAGAAAATTTCTGAATTTGAGTTTTTGTTACATTGACCCTCTCTTATGCATAAAAAGCATTACACCTCCCTCCCCTGAGACTCAAAATAATGTTTAAAAGAATGAAGGGAATCAAGTGTAACTAGAACAAACATCAAGAAAGACTCATGTAATTTATTATATTTTTTTTTCATCCGCGGTATTCAAATTAGAACTTAATTAAAAATATTAAAAAAAACTTACTTAAAAAATTTAAAACTAATTAATTCTATTGAAACTAACTAGTGTTACTGAGTTAAAAAAGTACTATAATAATAACTCCTTTAACTTTAATAGTATTATTAGTGTGTAGCTGATAGATTCAACAACTCAATTCCAATAAAGCACAGACTCCGAAAGAGCAATAACCACTGCAAAATAACCCAAAACACTGCGAGTAGGGCAGCTGCGGCACGGGATGCAAGTAAGTGAGTAACTACTTCGATCGGATCATTGACTAGACCGAATTTTATAACTGTTGTTGCGACAACTAACCAATGTAGCAATATCCTTGTTTGGATTAAGAAAAACGTGCGTGAGAACTTGGTTGCATGTTAGACTATGCTCTTCTTACGTATATGAACAAATTGTCATGGCTCAGTATAACATATGGTAAATATAAGTGTTCTTTGACTGCTCACTTGATATACTAATGGATAGGGTCTATGTAGAACCATATAGTATTGATTTTTATACTTCTGTTTAAAAAAAATATTCGTATTTGATCTAGTTACTTGGATAGGGTTAATGTAAAACCATATAACTACTACTTCAACACTCTATAGTCTATACTCTATACACTCATATACCACTGTCACCATAGTTGTGAAACCTTGTTCGATTCGGTTTGGTCGATTGGACTAGTTCAATTGGATTGGTTCTATAATTAGATAGGTCAGACAATTGATCCGGCATGATCCGGTCAAATCCGACCGATTAGATTATTGGATCTCGATTGGATTAGTCGGTTTTACAAAAAAAAAAAATATCCTTTCTACAACATCGTTTTGATGTCTCATTATTATTAATTGTTATTTTGGATTTTTGAATATGGATGGATTTTTTTACTTAAATAACATTAGTTATATACTTATAATATATATATATATATATATATATATATATATATATAGTTTTAAATTTTTAATATATACTGGGTCAATTACTGGTTCACCGGTTGGATCGTTAACCTAGTGACTCACTACTTCGATCGGATCAATGACTAGACCGAATTTCACAACTGTTGTTGTGACAACTAACCAGTGTAGCAATATTCGTGTTTGGATTAATAAAAACGTGCGTGAGAACTTGGTTACATGTTAGACTATGCTCTTCTTACGTATATGAACAGATTGTCATGGCTGAGTATAACATATGGTAAATATAAGTGTTCTTTGACTGCTCACTTGATATACTAATGGATATGGTCTATGTAGAGCCATATAGTATTGATTTTTATACTTGTGTTTAAAAAAAATATTCGTATTTGATCTAGTTACTTGGATAGGGTCAATGTAGAACCATATAACTACTAACTACTACTTCAATACTCTATACACTTATATACCACTGCCACCATAGTTGTGAAACCTTGTTTGGTTCAGTTCGGTCGATTGGACTAGTTCAATTGGATTGGTTCTATAATTAGATAGGTCATACAATTGATCCGGTTAAATCCGACCAATTAGATTATTGGATCTCGATTGGATTAGTCAGTTTTACAAAAAAAAAAAAATATCACTTCTACAATGTCGTTTTGATGTCTTATTATTATTAATTATTATTTTGGATTTTTGAATATGGATGGATTTTTTTACTTAAATAACATTAGTTATATACTTATAATATATATATAGTTTTAAAATTTTAATATATACTGGGTCAAACTGGATCAATTACTGGTTCACCGGTTGGATCACTAACCTAGTGACTCACTACTTCGATCGGATCAATGACTAGACCGAATTTCACAACTGTTGTTGCGACAACTAACCAGTGTAGCAATATTTGTGTTTGGATTAATAAAAACGTGCGTGAGAACTTGGTTACATGTTAGACTATGCTCTTCTTACGTATATGAATAGATTGTCATGACTGAGTATAACATATGGTAAATATAAGTGTTCTTTGATTGCTCACTTGATATACTAATGGATAGGGTCTATGTAGAACCATATAGTATCGATTTATATACATGTGTTCAAAAAAAAATATTCATATTTGATCTCATATTTATACATGTAACAAATTTAACACACATACTTGTGCTAGGGTACTTATATATTCATAGTGCACTTGCGACTCACATTGTATTATTGTATAAAGTTTATAAATCAATAAAAATATATTAATTAAAAAATTACTACATGTAAATTGAAAATCCAATTTTAAATAATCTAAACATCCACACATAATATTAAATATAAACAAAAATAACATCAATTTGTTCAAACTTAAGTCATAAATAAACAACATTACAAAAGTAATCATCCAACATAATGATTCTTAACATTAATATTCTAACCACTTAACAAATTTTTTTAATTAAATTCGGACATCATTTGATGAAAATATACATAAATTTATTATTTTTAAATAAAGCGAAACAAATATAATATAAGACATCTTAAATCTAATATTATTATGCTACATACAGAAAATAATAATATTCAAGATTTACAAGTCAATAAAAACCAAAATGCTATTTGGAAGCATTTGGATGATATTGACCTCAACATAAATTTGCTAATATGAAATTTATAAACTAAAACCATAATTATATTTCATCGTCTTAACATAAAAATGCTTACATGAAATAAAATTAATAATAGATACTTAATTATATAGAACTTAGTAACACACTTAAATTAGAATGCATGAATCGCGACTTTAAAATATTAATTGAATTAAAAAGTATATTTTTTTAATAAAAAAATATATGCATAATATAAATTATTTAATTAAGTAACAAATCTCAATTACATTAATATATAATATATATGTTGTGCATGACGAGATAAGGTAGACACTATAATACTCATACCCTATCCATTTGCTCTCATAAATAAGTAATTATCTTTCCCAACTTATGAATATTTTTAAGATACCCATAAGAATCCATTTTGCTATTCCTACGGCTGACCCACACCTAATTAACTACAATAAATTAACATACGTAAGATTTACTCTATGATTGTTTGACTCTAGTGATCTAGTAGGTTAGTTCTGTGTGGGGCGGCCAAAGAAGGAAAGGACAAATTAAAAGAGTGTGTGGAGTTACAACTTCACACATTGTTTAATTTTTCCTTTCTTTTAATACGGAAACATATATTGTCCTTAGGAAAATTAAAGAAAAGAAACAATATCATGCATTTTTCTTTCCCTTTCAACTACTTATCTAACAACGACATTCATAAACGAAGTTATATATATATATATATATATATATATGTTAGTTTAGAAAGGCCAAGAAAACAATGAAATATCAGTACTTGGATGCAACTGCGTGTATAGTTAGGATGTTTTTGAATGAGAAATTGATTTGCTCAATAACATGAAAATATTTTAAAAAAATTAAAAACAAAAAGTGAAAAGGAAATAAACAAAAAATAAAATATATATTGCTGTGGCAAGGGGTTATGTTGTTATTGGTTGGTGGTAATTACATTATCCTAGAGGTGTAATTATATCTAACCAGTAACTGAAACTTCTTATTTTTGGGTACCCCTGGTACCAAGTTTTTTAATAATAATATTCATTGGCTGATAAAAAAAATTTAAATCAAAAGTGAAAATAAAAATTGTTTGAGTGGCCTCTTTTTTTTTTTTTTTTTTTTTAAAAAAAAATCAAAATTGTTTCCAAATCAATACTTATCAAACAAATTTATATTTTTCTATAAAATAACAGTTCTTCAGAACTATTTTACAGAGTATACTTTAAAAAAGTAAAAAAACAATGAAATAGACCCTTCGTATCATTACGTTTGGACTTGTTTTTTAAACCAAATTTAACACTTAATTTTATTTATCCTGATGAAATAATGATTACTTAAAATGCAATGCTAAGTTTGATTAGACAATAATATCAACAATATCTGTAATATTATAGGTTTTATAAAGAAAAAAGTCACCCCTCACGCGACCTAATACGAAAATGAAGGCGTGCGGGCTTATGCCCTATCTAAGTTAGACGACAAATATGGCATTTCCCCGATGTTAAGAAACAAGGAAAAATATAACAGTGACACACACGTGAGATACTACAAGACTACGTAGTAGCATTATAGTAGCCTAAGTTATGAAGATTTATTTAAGAATTAGACAGTATCCCCTCGTGGTTCAGCCGTAGGAATTAAAAGTGTTATTGACACACCCAAATGGGATTAAATGTCTCTTTTGCCCACATGTCCAAATCCCTACACCCACTACTCCTCCCCCCTCCTCTATGACTTCCAACTCCCCTAACTCCCTCCTCCAAGCACCCTTGCCCTTCCCTACTCCCTAGTTGAGATCCGAGTAGCATCATGTTGCGTGCAACTTCCTCACCCTGCCACCACCCAACCCATAACCATTGCGCCATTTTTGCCCTAGATATGAACCCAGCGACCCCAATTTTGGGTGTGTGCAGCACCACCATGCTCTAATAGACCCATGCATGCATGACCTCAACCTTCAAGGCTACGCATGCGTGAGTTTGCTGTACCACCGTGTCATCCGTGCACCCCACCATCATGGGTGCCACTTTCCTGCACCACCATTTTGGGATTTTGTTGCAGGTTTTGCTGAGGGGTTTATGGATTTGGGGTGAGGTGTTTTGAGTTGGTGTTGTTGTTCTCAATGGGTTTGGGATGAGTGACTGCTCTTCTGGTATTGGGGATGTTCAGTTAACAATAAAAACACGATTCCTTTTTGTTTCCGTAAATAAAATAATTCTCTAGGCAGGTTTGACGTCCTTCCTGAATTGAAGCCCATGCAACGGATTCACCAGGGCCCATGACAAGGCCCAATCTACTGTCTGACACGAGCACAAATTGGGTTCGAGCAAAAAGAAAGCGTAAATACAACGGTGAGTCGAGGGTATGATTGTAATTGGACAGAGAAAAAGTGGAGAAGGGAAGCGAAAAACCCACGCTTCGGGTTTTTAAATTCTCTGGCCCTATTTGAAAAAAGGTTGGGTTAGAATCATTACGGTTGTTTTAATTTTGCATGATTTCCCTCCAGTTTTTTCCACATGCACGCGCTGCTTTCCATATCCGCATATTTTTTTAATGGAAAAATATCGACCCGCATTTACTTGATTTTTAATTTTCCCCGCTCCACCAGATACCAGTACCATCTTTTAAAACACTCAACCAATCCTCTTCAAACTTCTCCAATTTCAGAAGAAGAAGAAGAAGAAGAAAAAAACCCCTCCCTCACACTCTTTCTAGGGTTTCACTTCGCGATTGCATTCTCGCCGAGGTACTCAATCCGTTCCCTCGTTTCTCTCTGCTCACTTTTTCTTCTGGATAACGTTGTTATAATACTCTCTCTCTCTCTCTCTCTCTCTCTCTCTCGGGTTTTAGGGTTTTCCCCCATTTTCATTTTAACTTTCTTTCCGGCGTGGTGTCGTAGTTGTTCTGTTTGGTTTACTCTCAATTTTTTAGAAAATGAAACTATGCTTCGATTCATGGATTTCTCCCCGAACTGGATCTTTGTAATTTCTTTCACTGCTCTTTATAATTATCAAGAATGTTCACTTGAGATGTTGAAACAGCATTTATGTTCGCAAATGCTGGATCCGTAAATTTTTAGGTCCGTGTTATTATCTCTTGGAATTCATGTAGTTTGTCCCTTTTGGTTTTACACGCACTAGGTCGATGTATTTTATGTGATATGTTTTTTGGATTTTATATCGTAGTTGTTGACTTTTGCAAATGAATGAATGTTAAATTTTAGGTTTTTTGTGGCCATTAATAACCAGATTTTTCTACAGTATATCACAATATTCATATTATGATTTTTTGATTTTGTTTTTGATTTTATTGGGTTGTTGCTATTATTTTTAGAGTTTCCAATTCAAGATTTTCCGTAAGCAGTTTCTGTCTTCTATTGTTTTCTGGTTGTAGTGAAATGTATGGTTTTATCAAAGACCTGTAAAATTGCTGTTATACTTGTTTCCAGGTTGCCTTGATATGGATTCTACAAGTCAGGCATACCAACATCGCCCCCTTACCATCAAATTATGGCCTCCTAGCCAGAGTACTAGGCTAATGCTTGTAGAGCGGATGACCAAGAACCTTACAACTCCGTCAATTTTCTCTAGAAAGTATGGCCTTCTTAGCAAGGAAGAGGCTGAGGAGGATGCGAAACACATTGAGGATGTAGCTTTTGCTACTGCAACCCAACATTTTGAGAAGGAGCCTGATGGTGATGGGAGTTCTGCTGTGCAAATTTATGCTAAGGAATCAAGTAAGCTCATGTTGGAGGCTCTGAAAAGAGGCCCAAAAGTGAAGGAGGATGGAGAGTTGATAACTGAAAAGTCTGGTTCAACTGCTGAAACTGTTTTTGACATATCTGGGGGTCGCAGAGACTT
This sequence comes from Glycine max, assembly GCF_000004515.6. Classification (NCBI taxonomy): domain Eukaryota; kingdom Viridiplantae; phylum Streptophyta; class Magnoliopsida; order Fabales; family Fabaceae; genus Glycine; species Glycine max. The sequence continues at coordinate 15,624,592 of NC_016089.4, forward strand.
TATTAGTGGGGAGGAAGCTGCAGAAGTTTTGAAACCATTGACGGGACCAAAGTATTATACCAAGATATGTTTTAGCAATAGAAGTTTTGGCTTGGATGCTGCCCGTGTTGCTGAACCCATTCTATTATCAGTTAAGGATCAATTGAAAGAGGTGGATCTTTCAGATTTCATTGCTGGAAGACCAGAAGCAGAGGCTCTTGAAGTGATGACTATATTTTCTTCTGCACTGGAAGGTAGTGTTTTGAGGTATCTGAACCTGTCAAATAATGCCATGGGTGAAAAAGGGGTTAGAGCTTTTCGGTCACTCCTAAAATCACAAACTAGCTTGGAGGAGCTTTATTTGATGAATGATGGTATATCAGAGGAAGCTGCAAAAGCAGTTTCTGAATTGCTTCCTTCCACTGAGAAGCTTAGGGTTCTTCATTTCCATAACAACATGACTGGGGATGAAGGGGCAATTGCTATTGCTGAAATTGTGAAACATTCCCCAGCTTTGGAAGATTTTCGGTGCTCATCAACCAGAGTAGGCTCTGATGGTGGAGTTGCCCTTGCTGAAGCACTTGGGGCTTGTAAACATTTGAGGAAGCTTGACTTGCGTGACAACATGTTTGGAGAAGAAGCTGGAGTTGCTCTAAGTAAAGTTATACCTGCATTTACAGATCTTACAGAGATATACCTCAGTTATTTGAACCTGGAGGATGATGGTGCAGAAGCCCTTGCTAATGCCCTCAAGGAATCTGCACCATCACTGGAAATTTTGGATTTGGCTGGGAATGACATTACTGCAAAAGCTTCTGCTTCTGTGGCTGCCTGTATATCATCAAAACAATTCCTCACCAAGTTAAATTTATCTGAGAATGAACTGAAGGATGAAGGTGCAGTTTTGATCAGCAAGGCACTGGAAGGAGGTCACGGCCAATTAATTGAAGTTGATTTGAGCACTAACTCGATCACATGGTCAGGAGCTAAGCTGGTGGCTGAAGCTGTTGTGGGAAAACCAGGTTTTAAGTTGCTTAACATTAATGCTAACTTCATTTCTGATGAAGGAATTGATGAGTTGAAAAATATATTCAAAAACTCACCTGATATGCTGGGTCCTTTGGATGAGAATAATCCTGATGGAGAAGACACTGATGAGGAGGCTGAAGAAGATGCTGATCATGATGAATTGGAATCAAAACTGAAGGGCCTTGGGATTTAGGAAGATTCGCAGGAACAAACATGCAACCTTTACTCAAGATTAATCTGTAGGCCATTTAATATTTTCAACAGACACACTTGTTTCATGCACAATAGCTAGCTTTGATCTTTGTATTTTAGATATTCTATTCCATGACCCGACATTTTAGAAGTTTACTAGATGTATGCTCTTAATATATCTGGCAAAACAAGAATGGTATTAGCTGCAGAAATTTTTGGGTTCTATTGTGCTTTTGCTGGCAATTTGTTTTCTTTCGTTGCTGGGTCTCTGCGGTCTCTCTATATTTTGGCAATTGATTCCATTCGCAGATTATTTGAATAACCGCATCATATTTTGTGGTTGTGCCTTGTAGGCTATAAACAACACAGACCAATTGCATGCAATGGATCTAAAAGTAATTGGCGTAGGTGCGTAGCTAACTTGAATGTAGTTACAGTATCTCGGTGCTTTAGTTGAAAAATATGCTGGCAGACCTAAATATTGACTCTTTATCCATGATTCCTTATGTTTTCTCTTTGAAATTTGTACGTTTTGTAAAATGATGGGTTGCAAGATCAAGTGCAAGTTGGAATGGAAATGATGTTTTGCGCATTTTAAGGAAATTTCAATTGAACGTTATCGTGGCCAAAAGTAAACAAATTATTCTTTCATACTTTTCAATAAAAAAATACACTATCAATAAAAATTAGTGGTTTTGATTAATTTAAGTACACATTTTATTCCTCAAAAAGACTACTCACTGAAATTAATTCCATCAAAATTAAACGGATAAATCAAACGGGCGCTTAAATTGTTTTCAATTTTTTTATTATCGGGTGTATTTTTTTCAAGGGAGAATGCGACTATAGATGGTTTATTTGGTTATCCACTTGGCATGGATCTGGTACTCACCATGCTAATTATAATTGGATAGTGGTTAGTGGTTACTTTGGTTGTGTTGAACCGGTGGTTCATATCCAACGGTTTTCTTCCTCCTTGCACGGGGATTAGTGCTTTTATTATTTATAGTTTGAAGATAGCATCGGACTGAATTTGGAATGATTTTAGTCATGATATCCTAACTGAGCTGCTTAAGCACCATAAAACCAACTTTAACATATTGCTCCGCAAGTATTTGAGCTCTGCAAGCATCTTGTTTAATAAGCATTTCTCACTATACACGCATTAGTTACTTTTTTCTTTAAGTATCGATTGCTTATTGTAGCACCGGTACTATTTGTTTTTAAGATATTAAAAAAAATAAAAAATAAACATAAATGATTATAAGAATGAAAGTGACTGTTACATTGCAGATAAAATAAATTTTTGTGAATCCCATTGGAAGCACTCAAAGAGAGTTGCTCCATTGTGAGAATTAAGTATTCAAAGATACTTGAATTGGAAAGAATAAAAGTGAGTGATATATACATGTGAGTTCCATTTTAAGCACCCGAAGTGAGTTGTTGTTGGGTTAGAGATACTGTAAGTTTCTTTTGTTTTATGTAATAAGGAGAGAAGTAACTTTCTTCATTGCACATCATTTAAATTGAGCGACAAAAAAAATCTTACAGTCTTGTCTGAATTGTTTTTACACATTTTGGATATAAATGGATCACACAGTCACCGGAACTTTCAACGCCTCCAATATCTTATCATCTAGCTCGAACTGGATGGACTTCTTATCTCTCCCAATCTTTACGTACTCCTCAAACCGTTCTTTTAGGTCTTCAGGGAGGTTTGTGGTTGATTGCCATCCCAATTTAGCTTTGGCTGCTCTAGGTTCTGCATAGAAGTGCTGCATAATACATAAAGAAGATTGTATAAAGTGTAAGGCTATAACCAAGAAGGTTGAATAATTGAAAATATTTGTACAATATGTGTCAGCTTGATAGAGCATTCTAAATGGGTTGCAAGAATTCAATACAATGTATGTGTAACTTTTCTTGGTATGAGCTTAATTCGTTTAGTAGTAATTTGTGTTAAACAAGACATTCTAAACAGATATTTTTGTTGCAAGTATTCAAAACTATGTATGCGTAATTTTTTTAGTGTGCAAAACAAAGTCAGAAAACTGATTAACAAGGGAGCATTATCACCCTGTCCTGTTAATCACTTTAATGATTTGTGTTCAGCATTAGGGCGTTTCCATGCATTATGCAATAAGGTTTTAAACTAGATCAGAAGATAGGGTAATAGTAAGTACATAGGTGCGGAAAGGGAAAGCCTTCTTTGCATCAACTCCAACAGCTTTTGGATCATAATGCAAAATGTTAACGGGGCGCCCTGCAGCTTGAGCACATAGTTTGGCTATTCCGTCTAGAGTCACTGCACGGTCACTTACGCAGTTGAAAATGGTCTGATTTGCAGCTTCTGGATTCTCAACAGCTAGAGTAAGCATTGAGGACAAGTCCCTAACATGAGCTATGTTACTGAGTTGCAGTCCCGAGCCAGGAATTGGCACAGGTCTGTCCCGAACAATCCCTACAAATATGACATTGCACATTGTTTTTAGTATTGATCCTTCTAGAAAAGATTATTTATTGAAACAAGGATTCATATGTAGTATTAAAAGCTAATAATAAAGTTTGTTTAGAAAGTTCCCCTTACTGTCAAAAAACCACTCCTCACAGTCTTTATTGTTGCCAGACCCAATCATGTACTGTGGCCGGAACACTGCCCAACTTCCAAAGGTTTCTTCAATGTATTTCTCCACTTCAACATGACCAGCATCTGCTTTAACAACATCCTACACCACAGTGCATTTTCACTTCAATTTTATATAATTGCTATTGGCATAGTAGTTTTACAAATGCTAATTGGGGAATATAAGAATATTCAACATACGCCTTCAACATGTGGAGGTTCATCTGTTGGTTTGTAGATTCCAGCACTGCTGACGAACAGGAATTGCTTGACACCTGAACTCTTGGCCCAATCAATCACCGGCCTACAAGTGAAGTCTGATATTTATCATGTCTGTCTTAGATATTGCATCTAGTAATGTCCATGAGTTCTGTTTCTTTAACAGAATTCTAACAATTGCATTATGCTATCATAGTAGCATGGAACTAATACAAATTGTATGTGTTACATGCCACTTAAGTTAACAAGAAGGCATGCAAGTCAAGTATTATACACAAGTGCACGAGAATTAAATATAACAAACCTCACAGTCTCAAGATCCTTGCCATTGTTGTCCAAGACCACATCAAACACTTCCCCTCCTACAACACTCCCTACTTCTGCAGGATTTCCCCACACCGTGCGCCCTCCGGCACTCACAATTTCCTGATTATTCCACGATAAAATCTCGACATGGTGATTGGAATTCACAACATTTATTGATTTTAATCAATGCAAGTAGCTAAATCCAGACAACATGAATATGTCTAATACGAAAAAAGAATTAAATTTAAAGATCACATACTGAGAATCTGTTGAAAGGAGGTTTCTTCATCTTGTCGGAGCCTTCTTCACCAACAGTGAGTATGGTGACTGAGTGGCCAGCACCAAGAAGCTCTTTGGCAAAGTAAAAGCCAATGATGGCATGCCCGCCGCTGTTGGTATTCACGATGAGCACCTTCTTCTTCTCGGCGGCACTGGCACTGATGCTGAAGGCAGCATGAGTGGCAAAGTGTGTAGAACTTGAAGAATAGTATGACAAAAAGGAAGGAGAAATTGATAGAGAGAAGGATGAGGAGTGAAGGGAAGAAGAGAAAGAAAGGCGCGAAGTAGAAGGGTGTGAAAATGGGAGGAGGTTGGAAGAGGATGCAGAGAAGAGCACAGTGGATGAGGAAGAAGCAATGGTGGCCATTGGTCGGTAACTCCTCTGCTTTCAGAGACTATGAGAACCAGCAGTTCCAGATAAAGCTAACTTAACTGATATCTACCATCCTCATTTCTCATTACCAACCAACATATGTGGTCATAGACACTACACAAATTTAGGATGTTAATCACTTTTCCTATTCAAAGAGGCTAAACTAATATGAACATAAATGAAGTCCACAAATTATGGATGTTTATTGTTTAATTGAAGAGTTTTGTTTTTGTTTTTAATTTGTTATAATTAAAACTGATTATAAATTTCAATTAACTTTTTTTTTATATTTTATTTTACTTTTACACCATAATTTAAGAATTTAACTGTCCTTTATTGTCAACGCTGAGATTTATACACTACTAATATCTTTTTTATGCATAATAATAATAATAATAATATTTTTTATGACTAAATAACCGAGATCTCATACAGTCAAAAATAGTCATCGAAATGGATCTGATGAGAGTTTCGATTTCAGTTGGCACGCGTTTCAATGTATGGGTATGCCATTTTTGAACCAAAAAAACCTACATTTGTATAAATGATTTTACTTTAACTATATACTAGCTCCAAATTCTTGATCAGCTTATAACAACTAATATTGATAAATGTGTTACTTTAACTATATATTGGTTAGAGAATAATTTTAATGCACACAGAAAATATACATAGTAAATATTAATAATTAAGAACCATTTTTTCTTATGCGTAAGAATGAAAGATTCACGCATTCTCACAAGTGAATGCCATGAAATCTTACGGGATTGCGTTAACCCTAACTCTAACCCTAACTTGTGAGCTTTATTAAGTTTTGTTTAATTTCTTTGAACAAATTTTATAATAAATAAATAATTTACTCAACTCAAATAAAAAAAAAAACAATGTAAATTAGATTTGACGTAGGTACTAGTAGGTGGTGATTTTGTTGGGCGAGACGAAGTTGTTGATATTTGAGAGAGTTGGATATAGAAAAGATAAAAGAGTGAGATTTGAGTGACGGAGGAACATTGGAGTCCGAAAACGCAATCCAATCCCATCCCCCTATCTCTCTTCCTCCCGAATCCATGGTACCTTGTTCCGTCACATCCCCTTCGTCACCGTTCACTGCAATCATCCCACGCCACACCTTCTTCTCTCGCTCTTCCTCTCTTCCCCTTCGCCGCGCACGTGCTTTTCCCATAAACTCGCTCTCCAATGGCTCCTCCTCCCAGTTCAACCAGCAACTCTTCCGGCCCCGCGACCCGCCGCAGCCCCGAACCCTCTTCCCCGGCGGCTACAAGAGGCCCGAGCTCAAGGTCCCCACTCTCGTCCTCCAACTCGATCCCGCCGAGGTTCTCAGCGCCGACACCGACGCCTTGGCTTTGATCGACAGGGCCGTCTCCAAATGGGTCGGAATCGTCGTCCTCGCTAGCAACGAAGCCAGCGGCGGCAAGCTCTACGAGGCTGCATGCTCGTTGAAGTCCCTGATTCAAGACCGCGCCTATTTGCTTGTCGCTGAGCGCGTTGATATCGCCGCCGCCACCGCCGCTAGCGGAGTTTTGCTCTCTGACCAAGGTTCTTTACTCTACCAAATTAAGTATTGCATAGTTTGATATGACTAACTTTGTGTAGGAGTTCACACGGGTCCAGGTCAACTCGATCAACCCAAACTAAACCGAACAAGAAAATTCGGTTTGGTTGGTTTGGACCATTATTTTAGTTCAGATTTTGAAATTACAAACTCAATTATATAGGCTCGGGCATTCGATCTGTGCACATGGAACACAAATCCAAACTTTTACAGTTGTACCATTTTAGAAATTTTGTATGTTATGCAATTTTATAGTTATATAACTTTTATGGTGTGTAATTCTATAAGAATTTAATGGTGATGCACCGACAATTTTAAGATAATTTTGTACAAGTCAACAAACCTACTATAGATGATGGGTTGCGATTGGATGATGGTGAAACTATTTTACACGGTTAGATAATTTTGCATAATCTTTTTTTTTTCTCACTCTATAATTTTAAGTTTCAATATTATTCATTAATTTTATTATGATTTCCTTTTTTCTTTAATTTTATAGTTTTCCCATGTTTTTTATTTTTCATTAATAGACACAATGACCCGACCCAAACCAATATCAATATGATCAGTTGATTTGGTTCAGGTTGTCAAACAAAATTTGAACCAACCCAAACTGATTAACATTGATCAATTTGGATCTAAATATTTCCTGAACCTGATCCATGCCCATCCCTATCTTTAAGGGTGACACTGACACATGTATCTGAGTTTTTCAATTTACAAAAAAGAATTAATAAAACTCACCTGTATGTCTTTAATAATTTCTCTTTTTCTCTCTTAAGCATTTTGTCCAACAGATTAGCCTTATTTAATAAGAAATATATTTCATGCAGGCCTTCCCACCGTTGTTGCTAGAAATACGATGTTGGATTCAAAGTCTGAATTGGTGGTTCTTCCCTTGGTTGCTAGGATTGTTCAAACCGTGGATGCTGCGGTGAATGCGTCTAAATCAGAAGGTGCTGATTTTCTTATATATGGTGGTGGTGACCTGAATCGTGTTGGTCAGGAAGTTGGTTCTCTGTATGAGAGTGTGAAGATTCCTATTTTTGTCTCGTGTGTGAAAAACAACATGTCTTATGCTGATGCGTCGGGTTTGCTTGCCTCTGGTGCTAGTGGTTTTGTTACTAGTTTGGCGAATTTTGGTTTGTTTGGCGATGAGTTCTTGCACAAACTATTTGGCACTGTGTATGCAAGTGATGATGGTGGGAGGATGAGTGAGAATAAACTGAATGTAGATAATGGTTTTCAGAGTGAGACAGAGGTTGTGGCTGGGTTTGTTAAGCTGGAGGATAGGGAAAAACTATTAATTGAAACAGAGAGATTGGTGTTGAATGAAGCTATTGAAGTTATCAAGAGGGCTGCACCTCTGGTGATCTTTTAATTAAAATATTTGGTATTTGAAGTAATTCTTTTTTTTTGTTATTCTGTGTTTTGACAGTATATTTTTTACTTTGTGTTGAATTGGGATTCGTTTCAAATGACAGATGGAGGAGGTTTCACTTCTTAATGATGCGGTTTCTCAAATTGATGAGCCATTCTTACTGGTTATAGTGGTAATTGTGTGCTGAATCTCAACAAATTCTGGTTCCTGGAATATACATTGGTATTAGCTCTAAATTTCAAAAAGAAATCTTCTTTTAGTTAGAAACTACTTAACTAATAAGTGCTATTTGTCGTGAAAAATTTCTGCTTTTAATTCACCTAAACGTCTGATTACCTCCATATGTAAGCATTTCTATAGTGTTGAACCATGGTTTACTTATGGGGAGTAGTTATTTCTTCTGTCTTTACAAACTTCAGAAACTCTATTGTCCTCAGTAGTCTTTTTTCATATAGTATGTGGTCTCTGTTCTTTGTTCTTATTATTCTACTTGGAACAATGCTATATGTTGGTTTTTTCTGTTTCTCCTGCTCCCCTTTAATTTTTATTCTAACTCAAAAAGGGAATTAATTGGGTGAAATTCCAAAATCACCTGCTTTCTATATAGACTTCATACAAATGCCAAAGTGCTGAAGTTAATTGACATGATATCATGCCTTTTATCTTTTTTATTTTAAATTAAATCTTGATATTACCAGGGGGAATTCAACTCTGGTAAATCTACTGTGATTAATGCGCTTCTTGGAGAAAGATATCTCAAAGAGGGAGTTGTTCCAACAACTAATGAGATCACATTTTTACGATATACTGACTTAGATATTGAACAACAACAGTGTGAAAGGCATCCAGATGGTCAATATATTTGCTACATTCCTGCTCCAATTCTTAAGGAGGTAAGTCAATTCCTTATGGTTCCTTCATGTCCTTTATGTCCTTTATGTGTATCAAGATTCAAGACTCAGTTTTATATATCATCGCCTCTAACTACCATTTTCTGTTTGTAATTAGAATGCTCTCAGAAGTTTTTTTTGTTCTTCTGAAAACAGATGACCATTGTTGATACACCTGGAACTAATGTGATTCTTCAGAGGCAGCAGCGTCTTACAGAGGAATTTGTACCCCGTGCAGATTTACTTCTTTTTGTCATTTCTGCTGATCGTCCTTTAACTGGAAGTGAGGTATGGTCAGTCATTCTGGATGGGGCATACTCTCTTGTTTTGATTATTGGTTATCATTGGCCAGGCAGGGCTATGACATGTTTTATGTTGTTTTCAGATTGCTTTTCTTCGTTATTCTCAGCAGTGGAAAAAGAAAGCGGTTTTTGTCTTGAATAAAGCTGACATATATCAGAATAATCATGAGGTATGCATTGTGTTTTGATCCTTATTAGTTATTGGCATACTGATATTTTATGAACAAGTTTTTTTGTAGTGTAATTGCTGAACTAGGTTTACATTATATTTTCACAATTCAATGCAGCTTGAGGAAGCAATGTCCTTCATTAAGGACAATATACAGAGATTGCTGAATACTGAAGATGTCATATTATATCCTGTATCTGCTCGGTCTGCTCTTGAAGCAAAACTTATGGCTACCACCAATGTTGGGAGGCTAAATGAAGAATTATCAACCTCTGATTCTCATTATGGTGCCATCAGTTTCTTTGAACTTGAAAACTTCTTGTATAGCTTTCTAGATGGGTCAACAATCCCAGGAATGGACAGAATGAGGCTCAAACTTGAAACACCTGTTGCAATTGCAGATAGACTAATTTCTGCATGTGAAACTCTTGTGACACAAGACTACCGATATGCCAAGCAGGATTTGGCTGCAGTAGAAGACATTGTTAATAATGTAAATGATTTTGCTTTGAATATGGTAACTGAGAGCCTTTCTTGGAGGAGACAAACTCTGTCTTTGGTATGTTATATGATGTTTATAACGTTTTAAATTCAGGCCAATTTGATTTTCTCTTGATGGATATGTTCTTAAATATGCCTTGGTACACATCATCAGATTGAAACTACAAAATCACGTGTCATAGAGCTTGTTGAAGCTAATCTGCAATTGTCAAATTTTGATATTATTGCTTCATATGCTTTCAAAGGAGAAAAAAATGTAATGCCTACTACCTCAAGGATTCAGAATGACATAATTGGTCCTGCTGTCTCCGCTGTCCAGGTTATTTTCTGACTGTAATCTGTTTAGGATTTTAGTTTTGGTATTGCATTGTTACCATCTTATTTGATCTGGAAACTAGTGAATCTTGATCATCATATTGCAATGATTTCCTCTCTTGCTTGTCAGAATGATTTGATTTAACTATCCACTTTAGCCTGCTTTTGATTGGGATAGCCCCAAGACATCAAATGGCATAAATGCTGGATTAAATGAATAATATTTTATTAGTAAAAGTTACGTGGGTATGTTATGCTAAAATAGTTTTTATCCATAGAAAATTCTAGAAGAATACGGAAATTGGTTATATTCCAAATATACCCAACAAGGGAGACTATACAAGGAATCCTTTGAAAAACGATGGCCCTCCTTGAGCCATGAAAGTAGTCAGATAAATTTTGAGACGGACCAGTTGCTAAAGAAAGTGGATCAAGCTGGCAGCCAGGTGATTGACAATTTCAGCAGCAATGCAGTTTCTAAGTCATTTGAGCAAGAAGTACGGGAAATGGTAAGCTTGGAATTCTTTGTAAAATAATTTATCACTGTTTTTTCTTAGGTCCTTCAGTGCAATTTGGTTCCCTTGTTTGAGAGAAGTTAAATTTTGGCCCTCTTGTTTCAATTGCTTTAGTTTTGCTCACATGATGCAGTTATGTTCCTTCATCAGATTGCCTTCAATTGAAGGCAATTGGGCTAATGTGGATTTGTTTTATGTGAGCAAGAATACCATTATGTCATTAAAAGAAAAGAGAGAGCTCTTCAATCTCCATATCGGCAAAATAATGGTCATGTCACCTCAATTGAACAACAAAGTGATAGAGGAACATAATTGAATCAATTTAAAAATTACATGGGAAATATTGCTTTTACTTGGGGACCATAACCAAGCTTTTGTGGAACTAGGGACTAAATGTGCAATTAACTTCCCATGAAATTTAAGTGGAAATTCAAACAATTGTCAATTAAGTGTGTTTGGATGAGTGTTTGCAAAATTGATTTTCAAGTTAAGTGATTTATATTTGGATTCTTTTTTCTTGGATACAAGTTTACTTTAAAACTTAGGGTAAATTTTTCAACCTAATGTTAAAGTTACTTTTCATCACTTCTAGTCAAACTGAGGTTTTTAGGAAAAATCAATTTTACCCAACAAAAGTTGGAATACCCAAACATCTATATTTTGACAAAATCAAGTTTGACTGGAATCAAAATCAATTCTCATGACTCCCCCCATGAAACCAAACACACTATAAGCAATCTGCAAAAAGTCTTCATGTGGTGATGATTAGTTGGAGAGTAGCATAATTGACTTTGCTTCTTTGTGAAATATAAATTTGTGGAAGAGCTGAATCAACCAATAAAAATGAGTTTGCCGTATGTCTAGGCTATTCAGAAAGAGTTATTGTTAAATGTGGTGCTACTGTGCTAGTCAGAAATAATTCTTGCCACTACATGATTTTGTCAGGTTGCTGCTTTGTCTTTCTATTTTTATTATAGTTTTGAAATGCCACAAATGATGCCTTCAAGTTGTCCATAGAATGTTTTGTGATACGTAACAACATGGATCTATATAATAAGTTAATAATGCGTTTTTCTTGTTAACAGTAAGTTATTTTTGGGATCTCTGAAAAATTATTCTATTTAGTCTGTGTTGACCCTGGCAATCCATATGCTAATGTGAATATTGTTTGAATCTTCCTGAGTTGTAAATATTATTATATTTTTACTTTGCCTTTGTGATTTGAAATTTAGCATCATATTGTTATTATTATTTTTGCTAAGCGAATCTGATCTTAAATGTTTTCCTTTTAAATTAGATTTTGGGGACTTTTGGTCAACTAGGTGTGGCTGGTTTATCTGCTTCGCTACTGACATCTGTGCTGCAAACCACCTTGGACGATCTTCTTGCTCTTGGCATTTGTTCTGCTGGCGGGTAATATATTCAATTAGAGTTCCTTTCCTTTCTGATTGCTTAGGGTTTTATTTCAAAATATGTGCATATATAATGATTGATGAGACTTTGATCATAGACCCTTTATAAAAGGAAAAACATATTTAGAGTGCACTTTACTGTAAGAAGAAATAGCTTGCTTTATGCTGTAATATGCACTATTACCGCAACAGGAACATGAACATCCACAACTTAATTCAGAATATCAGACCACTCTTAACCTGCTTCATGATCATGGATCATTACTCCTTATTTTTCGTACTCTATAATTGTTATCAGGCATAAGAGTTCACAAACTGATCATATATATGGTTAAAAATTTAGTAAATTGATCAGTTTGTAAACTCTTACGGGCGAAAATGTAGTCCGAGTTCAATGATTGCTGGCGTTAAAAGCACATTTAAGAATTCTTTTGCTGTGTCACAGGTTTCCGTGTATGATGGTTAAAGATAGTTCTAGTTGGTTGCATGATTGGGTTGTTGACTAGCTGCTGATATCTGGAATTCTGGATTGACATTTTTTTCTGTTGCAGGTATCTAGCTATATCAACTTTTCCAGCTCGTAGGCAGAAGGTGATAGATAAGGTGAAAAGAAAAGCAGATACCTTGGCATATGAACTTGAAGAGGCCATGAAGAAGGATTTGACTGAAGCCATAGAAAATTTGGATACCTTTGTGAAAGTCCTTAGCAAACCTTACCAAGATGAAGCGCAGAATAGACTTAACAGGCTAGTAGAGATTCAAGAAGAATTGTCAAATGTTGAGAAAAAACTTAGAACGCTACAAATTGACATTCAAAATCTTAACGTGTCATGACTTTGGACTATCCAATTACGTTATTGAAACAAAGGAAATCCGTCCTTTCTAACAGTTGTGTACCTTACCGACTATCTTAGCCTCACAATTTTGGAGTATATTATTGGCAATCCGATTATGCGAGTGGAAAATTGTCAACTCTGGTAATAAAAAGAAAAGAAAAGAAAATTGTCAACTCGGACTACGCTTCTCCCATTTGTTTTGTTACGTTGTTTTTCTAAAAGCTTAAATATATTTTTAATTTTTAAAAATTTGTCTTTACAATTTTTTTATTGTCTCTGAATTTTCCGAATGATTGTACCTTTGGTTCCTCTTATCAGTATTTAATATAAACGTTAATGTGGCTGACAATTCTTCATAAATAATGATGTGATTAATTCTCACATCATTAATGATGACATAATCAAGTTTACATCATCAAATGTTATGTCATCCAAAAATGTTACATCATGAGGCGTGACATTATTAAGTGTCATGAAAAGAAAATGAGGAAAAACATGTAACATTAATATATAATTGAAATTTTTTTAGATAGTCAGCAATTACTAAGTATTCATGGCCCAGCTAATCTTTGCATGACATTTAAAGTTTTTTAATTTATAAGAAAAATTAATAATACTTTATTACATGTCATGTGATGATTAATTAGTTAGGAATTGTGTACTTAATTAGGAATTGTGTGTTCTACAAACCAATTTGCTCCAAAATAAGGTAAGAACAAACAAAGAAACCACTTCTCTGGAATCAGCTCTCTTGGAAACCATTATACATTAATGTAGTCCCCGATCTCCATAAGTGGGTTAAAGAAGGTAAGACTGGATAGTGTTTAATACCCTATATCAATCTCAAGCAATCTTATGTCCTATTTATTACAAGGTTTGCCTCCAAACCCACCTTAGCTGGGTTTCTTCAACACTAACTAACATGAGCTTCCATCCTCTCCCCCCAAAAAACAGAAATATTTTTTTGACAAAGATCAAATTGCAGCCTTGCACGGTTGCCCAATTTCAGTTAACGATTTCTTGTGTAGTATATAGATGAAATGCAAAAGAGATATGACAATAACATTTTTTTTTTTTGGAAAAAAGGGAAATGTTATTCAAATTTTGATTGGGGCAATGCGCAGGAATTCGTAAATGACCCAATGTAATAATCAATTATTTTGAATATTAAATAACACCGATCTTTTTTATTATTTATTAGTATATTTTAAATTTAGTAACCATTTTGATATTGATGTTATTTTATTTTATTTTTAAAATTAAAAGTATTGAGTGGAGTTTTAATAGAAGAAATTACTATTTTAATAGAAATATTAAGTTATATCAAAATATTAATTTGTTTTAAAAAATATAATTAGAAAGTTATAAATATTTGAAAGTATTGTTTATAGAATATTATGGACACCACGTATACAAATTGTAATTATAAAAAAAAATTAAAAATTATTTAAATTCTATAATGTTACAAGATCTATACAAAATTGTATTAATAATTTACATTACACTAAAATGCGCTAATTTTGCCTAAGGCTCCAAAATATCTGAAGACGACCCTGGCAAAGGTTTATAATGTTTTCCCATGATTGGTCATTTAGAACCATGAAAGGAGTATCATGGGAGCATATTCGATTATGAAGACTTGAACTTCTGGGGAGAAAGTGTGTATGGCCGCAGATATTCTTGTCCCCTCTTTATTTCCTTACTCATATTTGTTTCCCTTGGGCTCTCCTCGTGTTCAATTTTAACTTCCCTGTTTTTCTTGCATTAAATTCTTAATATATATATAGAGCAACTGCTTAAGAAGACATTGTGAGTATGATGTGCCAAAATCAGCACGGTATTCTAGCCCCTCTCTTCTTGCCTTAATCGGTTTCAGCATTTATAAACATAAGTACTTTAATATTGGAATAAGATTCCTTTATAGACAGCAATGTTATATGTCTCAAAACTAATCCTGGTACAGTATAATTGATATCTTATGTCACCCTTTGTCTGATCACCAATGTAGTAGGGTGAAAAAAGTCAAGGGGAACCGCGCAATCAATCGATTAATTAAGCTGTGTTGAGTTGACCTCTACTAATGAATGCGTGCGATTTTGTACTTAACTGCTCTTAAATGCTAGTCGTAAATTGGTAATGTTTGCAATTTGAGAAGCGAAATGGATATTTACATGTGTAGAACCACTTATATCTATATAAAAAATTAATGAAGAAGAAAACATTGAGATTAGGTTAATGTTGAGAAATTTGTAGTTTGCAAAAGTTCTTAATTAATTAAATTCAAACTATTATAATGGAGAAACATATCCTAATCACCATTGCGATATCAGTACGGGAGGCCAATCAATATGTAAGATTGTAATAGTACCAAGGGTTAGATGGACATCATATAAATGACCAGACACGAATAGTTAAAGGAGGATTATTATTTCCAATATATTTAAGGTCATATGCATGATTTTAGCATAAATTTGAAAATGAGTGAAAAATTATGTATAATTTACTTTTTCTTTTTAAGTGAGTGGTGCATTATATAGTGAAAAGAAAGTGAGGAATTATATACCCTTAATCAATGATACACAGATATTTAATATAACATTAATTTTTTAAAACCACATATATCTGGAATAATTTTTATAAAATGTCATATAATCTGGAAAGGAGGAAGTATAATTTTCTGTAAAGAACTTATATATTATTTTTAACACTATTTCCACGGTTTTGCCAAATTCACCATTAGGGTGAACGATTAATTATTCGCAGCAGTGCAGGATAGCATTTGTTTCATTCATTGCATCTGCCATAATGAACTGACTCGTCTATTTGTCATTAATTCTCGATCATGATACAAGGTGGTGCACGTCTTATGCTAGATTGCATAAGCTCCTGCACAGTATATAAGAGCCACACAGATACAACTTGGTCCTTTTGTGTGTGTGAATTCGTGACTTCGCAGGTGCAAGTGGACAACTTATAATCCATGATACCTCGTACACAATAGTGCAGTGTGTGGATGCATTCACACAGTGAATTTGCATGTGACTCTCCTCTCGGTTTGCTGATTCATTTTCACGTAGATTATTATGATGTTAGGGAAGTGATGTGTACAGTTAATTAGTGACCTTTAATGTTGCATGTCTGAGCCAAAATTTGCCCTACTTTGCACGTTTAGGGTGCAATGAATACCACCTCAACAGCCATAAACAACATATATGTTCAAGAGCATTTTTTTTTCTTGAATTTTTTAACGCTTATAATATACTCTTGCATTTTCCGTACAATTTTTGCCATTTGCTAAGTCCAGATTTGGCCAATGGAAAGCCTAGAAACTAGAAAGGCCAAGGACAAAGAAGGAAAAGTAACAGAATGTCTTTTCCTCTTATTAAAAATTTACACAACAATTCATTTCTTTTTATACGTAGAGATTAAACACATGTATCAAAAAATTTACAAATCAGATACACTTATCAAGCAAGTGAGCTAAACTTTTTGGTACTTAACAATCTAGTTTAAGCAAATCTTCAAATACTAACATGTCCTTAGTATATTAATTTTTTTTAATTAAAGGCCTTAGCATATTAACTAAGAAAATAAAATAAAATAATTACAGCAAAAAAAATATATTGTATTAAAGTTGTAAAATTTATTTAACTTATAGTAATTTCTTAGGTGATTAGAAGTATTTAATAAAGTGTATTCAATGTTCTTTAACTAATATTTATAGAATATGCATTAGCAATCCCTTTGAAGAATGGTATTTAAAAATAATGACTGATGGAAGAAGTCAAAGAAATTTAAAAATAACTCTGATCTTCATGATGATTAATGGAAGAATTGAATGAAAGTTGGAGAGAACTCTCTTCGCTTAGAAGACATGGAGATGAAGATTTTCCAAAGATTTTACTTTTTATATTTCCTTTTATTTATGTACTTTAAAAATGGTTGTCCAATTCAAAAATACAATTAATATATCACTATTATTATTATTACTGTTTATGATAAATATATAAAAAAATTTAAAATAAGAGTATATTTTAAAAGATAATAATAATTTTTTAATTTTTTTAAAAGATAGATAATAAAAAATAAATAAATAAAAAGCAATTGAGGCACTATTTATCTATTTCATTGGTTCCTTTTGTTTGGTCGGTTGACTTTAAATACTACTATTATTATCTTTTATTCAAAGAAAAGCTCAATGGCTTCCCTCAGAATATCAGAGGGTTTCAGCAAACAGCAGAAACGCGTTCACTACCACTTCTTGTAACTAAGTGGAAACCAGCAGGACCTACCCAAATTTCAAATTTGAGAGTGGCTGCTATTTGAATCTTCAAAGGAAAGAAATGATATATAGTAACACCAAAATTTATTACCACAGTTATTAAGATCTGTCCACAGTCCACATGTTCATTTTTCCCTTCAATTTTCTGTCAGACTGTCAGCAAATTGGCATCTCTAATGGGAATTCAATTGAGTGAATAAAATTGCACTTTGCAAAAGAATGGAATAGGTAATGATCATAAGCTGAATGACCATACAATTATTTTTCAAACTTCTTTTGAATAACAGAACTGTTCAATAGATAACCTCAACTTCAAACTCCATGCAATGCAACCATAGCCTATATTTTTCTTTCCCGTGATGTTACCTTAATTTGTGAATACAAACTCATATAGGCTATGTTAAAAATGTACCTAGGTTGATTCGCTTGTCTGAACTACGAAGTTCCCACCCAAGAATTGTGTTCCCCTTCTTCCCACTTGGTCTACCTTTTCCTTTATTTTATTCCCTGCAATTTGATTTCAGGAGAGTCTCTAAGCTTCGAAATTTTTCAATGAACTAGTACAATATTTTGAGATCTGAATTCCAGTACAGAGTTTACCTTTCGACTGTTACTGTTGAAATATTGTTGTGGCCATTGATTTCAGTAGTTTTTCGTTTGTCATTATTGAAAAATTAGAGTGCTACTTCGGATGTATAATTTTAACCTAATCACCTCAATTAAGCATAGGAAGATGTTGTGATGGACTTTAGCAGAGTATTTTACCAAATATAAAAAAAATTCTAGCACAAATTATCAAGCAGGAATTTATCAATTTGATTTCAAATTGAATTTTTCTTGCAAACCTCTTACATCTTCGTTATGAGTTATTATCACAATTAAATCAAGGGATCTGATGGATACAATTTGAATCAAACGGTTACTGCTGTGTAATTATGCAATCAAGCTCAAAACTTCTTCATAACCTGTGGAATTAGTAAAATAAATGTGTGTAATTTTAGATGCAATTCCTTCTTCTTCTTCTTTTTTTATTTCTCTCTTATGAAAGTTGAAATTTGACTAACATGAGATGTAGTGCAAATCTTCATTGTTGGGTAATCAACGCTCCAACAGATAAAATTACTCACATCCACAAAAGATTATAAGAACACAATAAAAATTACACTCTAAGAAAATAATAATAAATGCAAAAATTTAACTAATTCGACACCTCTTACCTGTGTAGAAGAAATTATCTTAAGAAGTATTTTACTATCATGAAAATGATTACAAGATTGTAAATCACCCCAAATAGTGTATCACTTTATAAATCCGAATATCTCACTCAATGGTTATAAGAAATGATAACACTCTGACATAAAGATATTTTTCTCTCAATTAAGTGACTTTTTTTACAATCTCTTTTTTTTATTTATATTGAAGATTGTCACCAACTATAATAAATAAGTTTTCTTGAAAATTTTAAAAAAATAATCTCCAATGTATCCATTCAACTAAGGTTCATATAATAAAATACAATATTTTATTTTACATTTAAATTACCTAAACCTCAGTGATAAAAAAAATTAATTCCTAATATATACGTATCTTATCTTTTGGTTTGAAATTCTAGATTTATTAAGGTAACTAGTGATGCATAACTTCAATTTTTAAAAACACTAAAACACTAAGAACTAAGAACCCTAAATCCTAAACACTTAAAAAACCTATTAACCTACACCTAAGTTTTTTTTAAAACAAAAAAAGAAAAAGAAAAATCATTTCCTCAGTGTTGTTAGGAAAAATTACAAAGGAACATTCGAGTGGCCAACTATAAATAGAGGCCCACCCTTTACACTTCTCTTTCATGTCTATTCCTCACTTCTGGATCTCTTTCTTTTCCTAGGAACCCATCTTCAGTGTATGAGCCAAATCAATATTGTTCACTTTATCTAAGCCCCTCTGCTTTCCCCCACCCAAACCCAAAATTTTTCACTCACTCCACTTGTGTAAAACAGAACTCCTCTGTTTCTCCCCTGTTCCTTTGGACACTTCCATTGTGGATAACACAAAAAAAAATGTCTTACTCAAGTATCTGTCAAGGGTTGCAATCAAGTGTCGAACCCTGGCTCATGGAACCACGTGTGCTAAAACTCAAGCTGGCTCCACCAGGGTCCAATTCCAACACTTCCACACACTCTCCAGTGACTCCACCACCCAACAACACAAACAATGAACATGGAAACAAAAACCACTCTGAACAAGGTGGCTGCAACAACTGGAGTTTCCTTCAATCACTCTCCAACATTTCTCATTGCAAGGAGCCACAAACTGAGAATGTCTACGTCCACCCTTCTGTTAAGCGCTCCTCTTCAATGCTCAGTGCAAAGAGCTTGGAACTATGCACCGAAAGTTTAGGCTGCGAAACTGGTAGCAATGCCAGTGATAACTCTGATGACTTGTCTTTATTTTCACTTGAAAGTTGCCCTAGTTTAAGGAGCAACAACACTTCAGTAACTAACAAAAATTCTGAGTCTAGAAGATTGAACCGAGGAAGCAATTTTCCACCTCCTTTGACTTCAATGGGGGGGGTCAGAGTTAGGTCTCATCGTGAAGATGGTAAGCTTATCTTGGAAGCTGTAACTTCCTCTTCTCCCCAACCCTATTTTCAAGCCGAGCGCGGTGACGGAAGGCTTAGGCTTCGACTTTTCGAGAGTGTGGCCTCAGCTTATGAAGATGAAGCCTTGAACCAAGAAGAAGATGCTGATGTAGAAGAAGATTTGGAAGAGTACGTTGGAAATGCTGAGGATGAGATTGGTATGACAAAGTTAGTGAGGCCAAGCAGGTGCAAGGAAAGTGGGAAAAGAGTCATTTTTGGCGATGGATACTTTGAGCATCCCCCTCTTTCTCTTTGTCTCTGAGGAGAAATTATTAGATAGTCTGGAACGTTTCTATCGTAGTATTCAGAAACCTTTATATGGTATTTGATCAATCTTTACGTGACATGTAGCTAGCAATCTAGCATTAGCATCTGAGCATAACTTATTTTCCTACTGTTATCTTTTTTTTTTTTTTTTGGTGTTAGGATTTTCTGCTTTTATGAATGGAAGTTTGGTGCTTGAAATTTCTGAAGGGTAGTTATTATAGTTATTAGTTACATTGGATGTCGTTCGTCTGTTCTCTCTCCCTTGTTTCTGTTTTATTTTATTCATTATACCTTTTGTGTTTCTAGAATGCTCCGAGGGATAATTCCTTGAGAGGGGGAAAAACACTGATATTCGAACAGACAGAGAGATACACTCCCAAAAATAATAATAATGAAACAGAAGAGAGCAAAGTTTATCATGGTACAAAATTTACGAACTGAACTCTGGGACCCAAGCACCGATTTGATTAGATATTTTGTTATGGAACTTGTCGGAAATTCAAATTACATAAGTGAGGGAGCAATCCATTTGCTTATATCTTCCCATAATTATTGTAGGCACTTTGTTAAGATAAGTACTTAAGCTTACATAAAATATTTAGAAGAACTTTTGTAAATCTTTTCTTGAATTTACAACAATACTTATTATTTTAATAAACGCAGTATTTAAATTTATAATATAAATTCTGATATAATAAGAATATATTAATTGAATGCCTCATTAAGCTATTTATTCAAGGAAAATATTGAATTGCGTAAAAAATAAATATAAAAAGAGACGAATGTTTGCGATTGATCAGTGTCTTTTTACATTAATTTGTTAGTCGATCTTTGTTTAGTGTTAAATATACACGACCACACGATCATTTGTTGTTTTCTTAAAATTAACAGACAGGTACTCATTGCTAACATTTATGCAAACCAACTTTTGTAACAAATAGTAGTTCACTTTAATCATACTTTTGCCAAAAGGAGGACTACTATAAGTCCTCATAGTCTAATTAAGTCATATGCATGTCTTATGTTGAAAACCTTTGATGATTTTGGAGAAGCATGGAGAGAAGGAGTCACACCAAGAGCTATATATATACATGTCAGTTAAAGCAACATGGGTGGGTTAGGAATCTTGGTCATGGAAGGTTAGTTGGTTTGCAGTGAACTAGCTAGAGATCAAAATAATGCACGGCTTCTTAATCAGGTAACAAATCAAAGAGGCGTTTGAAAGTGATTTTTTTTTCTTTCTCGTGCAATGTACACTACTCTCCCTCAAGAAGACAAGAGCAATAGAAAACCTAAAAACAAGTTGTGGCGTACGGACTGTGTACTATTGCCTGGTAACTATCAAAAAGGACGGAGGGACCCCAAAAGAGTAACATGGACCGACTTCCTCACGTAGTATCATCCATGTGCTTGCCCAACCATTCCTCAGACACCATCGTGTTATGACTGTTACAACGAACCAAATGTAAATTTAAATATATTTGGTCCTACTCTCTTTCCCATGTTAGGTTATGTCCAGTTTTTACTTAGGGGGTTAAATGTTTCAGTGCCATCTAAGTGAAGAATTGTTCAAGCTTAAACTTTATACCCACTAACGAAAAATTATTTATTATTAGTTTTTATCAAGTAAAAGATGACATATATATATTGACAAAAAGATCTAGGATATATCAAAATTTGTTTTATGTCTCATTTGCGCGAGGCTGGATAAGTCCTAGTTAAATTTACAAGTATTTTGATTCAAATAAAGGATGAATAGACTTTTACTTTCTCTACATATATACATTTTTAATTGAGAAGAGTCAAGTCCAAAATTTGTAGTGTTGTTAAAGAATGTGAAGTTTCACTGAGCTTTTAGTTAGAATATGTTTATAGTTTTTTGTTTGATGTTGATGGGCTTTTTTGTTGTGTGTGCATATATATAATCGATCTTAACTTAAAGAATACTTATAAATAAACTTATATTTACCTTACTTTATGTTTGATTTGATTTAATTTTTAAATAAAAGGTCATTCAAATTAAACATAAAAATATGTAATTCAATTTAGTTCAATTGGAATGTAATGTTAAATCTAAATCAAATTAAACTGATATTTTATAGTTTAGTTTGACATTTTTAAAATTAAGGTACTCCTATATCACTTTTAATTACTTTTTAATTTCACAACTAACAAACTAATGACTAGTTGCCAAGTCATAATCAATTATTAGAAATGACATTTACATAAGTAATATAAAAGACCACTCGTGCTAAAAAGTGCACTACAACCTCTTATATAAAAAAGTGCATTATTGACCATTTTTAAACATAATTTATCACAATAAAATATCTAATGTACACATATTATGATTATTATCATCAAAAGTTTAAAATACTACTACAAATAAAAAAAAAAGTAGTTTAAAAAAAATTGGTTACTAATTTTTTTGGTTTGTTTGATAAGTTTAGTCCCCGATTGGGGGGGGGGGGGGGGGAGAGAGAGAAGATAAAAAAGGCCTAAAAGAGAATAATGAGGATGATTGGTAGAATTTGAAATATCACAACAAATGGGGGAGATGGTTGGTTAGAGAGGAAAAGCAATAGTAATAGAGGAAGGCAGTGGCTAATCGTGGAGTCTGGGTATCCATACATTAACCTGTTTTGGTGTTTGCATGAAAGCGAAACACAATTTCAACCATCACATGCACCATTGTCCCAAACATCATGTGCTTTAGGAACCTTATTTGTGGGGTATATAGGTCCTTTAAGCACATATTCTCTCACCATATCATGTCACAGCAAGAAAAATCTTCGGGGAAATCAGCATGTCCCCTAATTTTAATGTCACATGGCCTCCCCCGTTTTTTTATTTATCTTTTTTTTTTCACCTCTTCTTCGATTCGGTACTTATTAGTGTCTTAGCAAATGGTTCTTTCTGAGGTTTCATTGTCAATGTCGACCTACATTGTGTACCCAAAAGAAAATAAATGCAACATACGATATTAGAAGTTATCAACTAAAGCTTAATTTCTCATGATGTCACTTTAGTTCAGCCAAAAAGATTAACAAATGAGATTAGCAATAGTGTGTTCTACAAACCAATTTTTTGAATTCTTTAACATTCATCATAGGTAGACTCAGTGGAATCTTCAGCATGACCGCAATAAGCGACACGTGGGACCTTTTTACACTCGAGAAGGATGAGATTCATGCACAATTGAGTGATGAAAAATGGAGGGTTATGCTCTTCCTGTTGTGGCATGACTTTAATTGTCATCACAAATTTTGTCGACACCAAATCAAGGTTTCAATTTCGGGATGGTTTTTGCGTACATTTCATAGTGTTTTAGCCTTTGGGAACCATGTTATAGTCCGCACGTTTGTACTTGCATCTAGGTTATTAATAAGGAAACGAATTTTACTTTATTATTAAAAAAACATAGGGCATCAAGGATTAAATTCCTAACAAGGTTTATATCTACCACTGCATACGTTGCATCAATACTACTAGGATTTGATAGAGAATGAGACTATTCATGTTTGTACTCATTTCTGTACAATATTATGTTGATAGAGAGATCAGAATAAGATCGCTCCTCTTCAAATCCGCCATTTAGGTCTGCAGTGCCGGAAGGTAAGAAGGGTTCTAATGTTAGAATGTTATCTAATCCTACTTAGGAGACAAATTACTTAGTGGTAATTGACACCGTTAGACCCAAGGTCTAGGTTCAACAATGTTTGTATGCATAAAATAAGACCTTAAGATAAAAATTATAGTTCATTTTACACATTTACTATCTTATTTATTGCTCGGCCAAATTTTTACTTAAGTGTTGGAATGCTTTAATTTTTACATATACTTCTATTTTGAGGCCAAACACAGGACAAAGCAAAAGCAAGAATCTTTCGGCAAAAGAGATAGTATACTACCACCAATTGACAGGAACATAATATAAACTTGATTTAGATGTTTATTGTGAGTTGTAAAATTTATTTTTCATTAAAATTGAGTTTAAAATGAAGTCATGATTAACCACCAAATACATAAATTAATTGACGTGAGATTATTTTAATTTCATTAGACATCTCAAATTCAAATTCTAAATATGTAACTTTATTAATTTAGAAGAAAAAATCATTAATATTTTTTAAAAAAAACTTATTATATTGACCTTTTAGTAAAACTTATGTACAAATTTTAATTAAAAAAATGAAAATGTTCCATCAGAGCATATTTGAATTACATTTGGAAATGTTTCTCAAATATGATTAAAATCATGTTATATGATGTACATTTGGGTTTAGTTGTGAAAAAGACTAAGGTTTGTCATGTGCTATTTTAATTATTTTTAATTTTTTTATTAACTGAAAAACTTATTTAACAATAATATTATTTGGTAAACATTTTTTTGTAGTAACTCGTTGTATTTTATTTTTAAGATGTCACTTTAAGTAACATTAAAATGCTATCTTGTAGTTTTTTATATTTATTTCATTTTTGGTTTTAAAATATTTATTAAATTTCCTTTTCATCCCTTTTTATATGGACATGGTTTTGTTATATTTTTTTGTTTCTCTTCTTCCACTCATAAGGTGTAGAGCTTTATTATTTTCACCCTTTTTTACATATATAAGGCATGAACTTATTTTTTTCAGCCTTTTATTACATAAGATATTAATGAAGATAGATAATAGATTTATTCTGTTTTATGTATATCTTTTTGGATATTTTTATATTACAATAATCTTTATTTTAACCATTATATTATTTACATATGTATTTTATTATTTCACTATTATACTTCAAGATATTAATAGATGATATGTTTATTTGATTTTATTCTATTATTTTTTGAATATTTTTTATATTATACTATTTAGTTTAACCATTTCACTATCTATATTTTTCATTCTATTATTTTTTAATTATATTTCAAAATATTTTGACTATTACACAAACTAACATAAAATAAAGTTAAAAATCATATGAAAGTATTATATAAATATGTTTATTTATTTTATTTTATATTTATCAACTACTTTAACATATAATTTTAATAAGCATTTATAATTTAATAAGTTAACTTAACAATTTTTAAATATCAACTACTAAATTATATGAGAATTTTTTTATTTTAACTCTTCGGTTCATAAAAAAAAAAAAAGATATTGGCTAGTGCAGAGTTCCATCAGGATGTTAGTAAAGTTTAGTCAAAAATTATTTTCATCAATAATCAAATTTAAGTATTCATCAAACAATTTAATCTTATCTTTAATATATTAATCACTTATACTAAATTACTTTCTTGAAAATTCTTTTGTCTAAAAACAAGTTACTAATATCTTAAAAAACTATTAATTGCGGAAATAGAAACCTCCGACGGACAGTCCAACAATGAATGAGATTTAAAGTAAATTTTGAGAATTTTTTAAAAAAAATAAAAGAACTACTTGTTGAATCTTTTTATAAAAATTTAATATTTATTGTTACTAATATCCAAAAAAAAATTAATGTTTGTCCGCATTATATTTACATATGGAAATGCATGTAACGATTCTCTCAAATCTAAGATCTTGATCTTAGACTCATTTAAAAATATTCAAAGTACTCAGATTTGAAAGTCCATATGTAGCAAATATTTCCATATAACTAGGTAAAGAAACTTCTAAAAGCATTGCCAGGGTGGTAATGACGTATTTGATCCCCTTGTTTTGTATGATTCCCTAACTTGGCTTCGCCACGCTCAGTACAAATGATAAACTAAATCTCCAGGGTCTATAAATTAAGGTAATTAAGGACTTAGCACTTAGCAGGTATATTATATATGTGACAGATTGATTCTGTGTGGACAAATTTATGCTCATCGAATTATTGAGTTCAATATGTATTTATAGATGTACATATACCACGATCGATTATTTGGTTTTCTTGTCGTCTACCGTTTGAGAATCTGCATCCAGTAACTAGTAATTAGGTGATGTTTGAATTTCAGTTTAAAATACGCTATATGAATTCTCAAGTAAATAATTGTTCACAAATTTAATTTTGTAAGAAGAAAGATCTAAATATTTCAAACTTTATTTTATTCCAAAGGTTTATTTATAACTGAAAAACACACATCCACTAAATCAAATCAAATGACAGGACAATGTTGCTTGCAATCTTGGCAGCGTCATTTTTCATGGGTGCGGATTGAATATTTCTCTTTGGGTTTCATAAGTGTCCTCTAAATTTGTCTTAAAATATTCATATTTTATAACTCTAAAAGTTAATACAATATTAAGGGTTATTTTTAAATAGTATCTTTTATTTTGGTTTATATCTAAAATTGAGGGGTACTCGCTCTTGTTACTGAATTGAACTAGAAGGAAAAAAAAAATCATTTGATTTAATCACTTCAATTTTTTCAATCCATCGTCCGATAAATGTGTTTTAAAATTTAAATTCACTCTAATAATCAAATCCAATTTAAAACTGTTTGGATGAAATTGTTTTCAATTTTAGTCCTTTATAAAAAAAAGTATTAAATAAATAACAAGCTATGTAATCAACATAATAATAAAAAATAACAAAAAATAAATTCTTTTAAAAAAATAAAAATACCAAATATCCCATCTATAAGTTATTATATAACTTTGTAAAAAAAAAGTGATGATATAACTAATAATAGGATAATTTTTCAGATATGGACTATTAAAAGTAAATTTATACAACTTGATAATTATATTTATATACCTTTATTCAAATAGTTACTCAAATAATATCTTTAATTAAATATATATTTCATAAATAGGTATAATAAATAAAAATATAAATAAGAGAAATATCATAAATTCATAAATAAAAATCTATATGTTTGCATAAATTCGATTTTAATTAAATTAAATCAGTTTTTAAATTCAGATCCCAAATTTGATCAAACTCAATAAAATTTTGGTTTTTTAATCGGTATTTTCAACCTTTGTTTTAATAAATTAGTTTATGAACATTCCTACTAAAAATAGATTTATAATCACATTTGAATTCTTTTAATAAATTTTTTTTATAAAAATAATTAGTTTCATAATTATGTAATTAATAATTATATATATTAAATGATTTTCTAATACTCTTTTATTAACCTATGACTTCCTTTTTTTTTTTACTAGGAATTGCTGAATTTTATTGCAGCAAAGAAAAAACATTAAGTACATCATCAGCTATCATTTGGTCCATTTGGAAAGGGATCTCCTCAATCTAGTTGTCTAAAAGAGAAAAAGATAGAACAACCAAATAGTGTGCAATTTGATTGGCTTGTTTTTTTTAGTAAAAACATATTTATTCTGACTAAAAAAAAAGTAAAAATTATCTACGATCATCTATCATGGATGATTGTAAAAATCTTTGATTTTCTTATTTCTTATTTTATTTAATCAAGAAATGAGTTGATTCTAGACAAATTTTATATGAGACTATTTTGAAGAGGACTTTATTTGACTATTACTTAAAAAGATAATAGGTTGTTTGATTTTAGAAAAACTTATATTTATTTTAATTAAAAAATTACTTTATTTTCAATTTGATTTGTTTCTTATTTTCTAAACTTTATATAAGAAACAGTAAAAAAGTGAAACAATAAAAATATATTTTTTTAAGTTTTCTTTATAAACTCTTAAAATTATAAAATAAAGTAAAAATAAGGTAAGACTTTGGTATCTAAAAGTGAAACTAATAATAATTTTTTTAATAAATGAAACAGCCCCTAAATCTGATACCTATGTCTTTTTTAAGTCGATCAAAAGTTGAAAATATCAAACAATAAATTTTCATAGATAATATTATTTAAATATTAGTTGTACTAACTACTAATATTTTCAATCAATTGATTTTAAAACATTGAATTTTACTTTTTAATTTTAAAAATGGCTATATTTTTTTAAAAAAATATTCTTAAGTTTTTATTTAAATTCATTTATATATATATATTTGAAATTTTAGACACATGTTTTAAAAATGTTATATTAACTAATTCCATGCCTTCTTTATAATTTTAATACATTAAAATATTTTTCTTTCAATTCATATATGAAAAATATGTTTGAAAACATAATTGATTATGTATGTAAGCACAATTTATTATGCTTACAAGCATAAACAATTTTGCACACACACACATCTAGATGTTGGATAATATTTTGAATGTTCATAAAACATTTTCGTACCAAAAGTAACTTATCATGAGTTGCCTAAGCAAGACGAGGGCAAGATGGAAAAAGTTGTTGTAGAATACTTATTTCTTCTTATTTCCAAACACTTTAGAGGCGTTAAAAGTTAAAACATGTGAACCTTACTCTTATTTTAAAATTTCTACACCATTTCTTTTTTGCCCAACAAAAGAATGTCTCTTTTATATTTTTCCATTCTCTTTCTTTCCTTTCCATATTATTCTTACATACCAAACACAATTTAAAATGAAAGATGCCTACTTTTCCGTTCAAATCAACCTTACTCATCAATAAGTTTACTCAACAAATTAAACCACAACCCTCAGTGACAATTTGCGCAAAATTGGAAACTTTTTGCTAGAAAATAAATACAAAAAATGGTATTTTCTCATGTGGCTTCTGAGTCCTTTAGAGACATGGATCACACATGTTGCTCTCGATACATCTTCATCTCCATCCAAAATTTGTGTCTATTAATAGATAATGGATATCTTAGCCTTATAAGGTGGAGTTTTCTTTGTTGTCTGTGTGAATAACTAGTATTAGAGCTCGTGCAATGCATGGACAAACTGATTAAGCTTTCGAATATTTAGTTGTGTTCTCTATTTTTTGTAAACCATTATATTTTGTATCCTTTATTTTTAATTTGTAGAATTAGAAGTAGATAATGCAATTAGAAGTAAATTTAACCGTTTTGGTATGTGCATTTAGATGATTGCTCATGGAGAGCAAGTATAATGTCTGAATCAAAGAAAAATATTCTTCAAAAACATCATTTGTTAGTGATGACCTTAATTCCTTTGAAGAATTAATTAGAAGGTTAAGGAGACTGAAGGAGAATGTGGGACTTATAGACCTCAGTGAAATCAACTACCATAATATTTGTATTAGCATGTGTGCAGTATTATAAATTATACAGAATTTCATAATGTCAATTAATTAATATTTTTTCAGAATGTACTATCATGTATATGATTGTGTATACAAGTGTTTTTTTACTTTGAATAAAAAATATGTACCACTGCCATCATTTTGGCAACACATTCTAATAGAGAAAACTAGAAAATTTCTACTATTAAGAACATATTAAAATGATTTTTAATGAAATTCTTATTGTTATGTCATTGCACAGTTATTTCCTTTTTATGATATTTCCAATCATAGGCAACAACAGAAAGGACAAAAAGGTAATAAAAAGATTCATAAAAATATTTGAAATTTGTTGTAAGTTTGCTAAAAAGTAAGGAGTATCCTTTGGCTGAGATTACGTATAATTGTTGACATAAATTTTTGTTTTCTACATCATATTGGGCATGCTATCCATTTGTCCTCTAGTGCTATCATAATCAGTCTTTCACATAAAATTAAGAAAATGCAAACAGTTATTTATAATAATTATCAATATATAACATATAAAATAGTGATGACACATGCATATCTTATCCGTGTGTGGATAATAAGAGGCACACAAAACATGATGTCTGAATGGGGTTAAGGAGAACCGCTTGAACACGAATGAGTCATGACACATGGATATCTTATCTATCAACTACTAATATATATTATTCCAAATGTACCTTGAGTAATTAAGTCCTCATTCCAAAACCCAAAAATTGTAGTATCCCCCACCTTACCAGTATACTCCATTCATTTTTATATATAAAATCTAATTATTTATTTCTTTAAGATTAAAAAATAATTAATTTAATTGATAATAATAAATTTATCTTAAATTTATAACTTTTTTTTAAAATTATCCTAATCATTATTTTTTATCTTTTTTCTAATTATTTGTCAATATATTTTTCTCTTCTTTTAATGAGAGATATTTTTAATATAATAATAATTAATAAAAAAATAGATTGAATCTTATAAAAAAAATATACATTATTTTAAATTTAACTCTTCTAAACAAGAATAAGAGTAGTATATGATTAAGTGTCTTCTTCCTCTCTTATCACTCTGGATTTTATGGCACTTCACCTTTTCTCCTTGTTTGACACGTGTACCCTAACCATACGTGCATACTAGCAGTCCTTTCACTCCTTTTATATCAATCCTATTGTTGGATCCATGTCATAGCTAGGCCTAATCCACATTTTGTTTGGCTATGTGATTTCTTCAGGGGTTTTAAGTGCCCTAGAGGTCAGCATTGAATTCGTTTCAGTTCCAAAATTGATTTAGATCAAATCCATTACACCAAACATCTCCAAGACATATCCCCAAGTAGCTGGTTTGTTGATTAAGCTGAATGCATGGCCAATATAAGAGGAGTAGGCAAGACTATTCCTAGCATTTTTAAAGCCATATAATTATGTGAGGAGACCACATAACAATAAGCTATGATAAGAGAAAGGAATAAGATCAGAACCATTATATATATACTGTGCAAGAACAGGGTCCATGAAGCAGGGATCGATCATACAAAGCCTAAGTTGGTGGTGGTGATCGAGATTTTTAACCACTACCAAATACAAAACTGTATTAATTGGATCCCATCTTTAGCCTAAGTTGGTGGGAATTAATTAATTTTAATGACAAGTTGGTGTTATTGATAACTGTTTTGGATCCCATCTTTAGCTCTATCATGCATGGATTGAGGAAGAAACAGAATAATCCACAGAAAAAAACTAATTGTGTTTTAAGACAATTAAAATTTGAGATATATCCTTAATTATCCTAATCTGAATTTTGCATGGAGGCATGCGTATGCCTACCCTACCCTTGCCAGCTAGTTGGGAAAACTAATCCGACCACACGTCCACATGTAGGATATAATACGACAAGATACAACAAAAATTGTAACTTCTAAATTAAAATAAAGAAAACGATGTTTCATAAATTAACATTAAATATTATACATATAATAAAAATTTATATGATCATGGTAGTATTTTACTTGTATCTATACAATCTTTTTTTTAAAAATAAAACATTTAAAATCATTTTTACAAGCATCTGATATGATGTGTATATGATATTAACTCAGCAATCTTTTAAAGAATCAAGGATCTAATTTAATTAATTGAACATAATATTTAAATTATTATAAATTATTTTAAAGTATCCGACGCTTCTTAGGCTGCAACATGATGCTCAGGATCGCTTTATTTGTTTTCCTTTTTTAAGATTTTATTGTTATTTGCTATTACTTTGGGGAGCTTAGTATAAGATGAACAATTTGACTAATATAATAACCCGTAAGGTGACAGGCTCTTTTCCTTTTCTCAGTGGATGACAAATTGATGCCAACTAAAGAATCTAAAAGGGTATCCATTAAGGCCCTACCACCATCAAAATACCCATATAGTAATATTCTCGATTGACAAAATTCATCCATTGATAAGATTAGAAAAGGTGATAAAAGATAAATCATCCTTCTAAAATTAGTAATACGGATTGGGCTTAAGGCCCAACCTATAGCATGGATCACATTAGTATAAAGATATTCCTTCCGATGTCGAATGTAAATAAAAAAACAGAAAATTAACTTACACTAATTAAAAAGTTAGTTAATGTATTAATTTATTTAAAAATATTTTTTCTTGAATTAATTTTTCATGAAACTTGATATCAAAAATAAAAAAATTATTAAAAATAAAGTCTCTATTAAATGAAAGAAATTTTAAAAATAATTTCATTAAATAAGATAGAATTCGTTAAAATTTATTTTTATTTAACACCAACACCTAAGACAATTTTTTTTGCTTATATTTGGAACAATAAAAAGTATAATTATTGACCGAAATCAACACCCAAATATAAGGTACCTACGATAAGAGTATAGTATTTTGGTTTGGAGCCTTATCACTACATCAAGTCATCAATACAGGGTAATAGTGAGGCCAGGGGCTGTGTGTCAAGAATCCAGTTCATTTCTAAGTCCTGTAAATACTACCAACGTTATTATGTGATGTATGTAATTTTCCACATTCTAGGTTCTGTTTTTTCTTTTTAATGACAAAATTAGTCATCTTGTTTTAATCAATTTCCTGTTTTCAAATATTTGTACAGTAAATAGAGAAAACAAAAAAAAAATACTACAAATATTTGTAGTTGTTGTTTTCAATATTTTTCTCTACAAATATTTGAAAACAAGAAACATATTGAAAATAAAGTGATAATTTTGTAATTAAAAAGTGTAAATAAAAAATAAGGAAAAGGAGTTTTTTTATGGTAGAAAAAAAAGCGTTTTTATTGGATTCACTTTGATCTCTCAATCAACATATGTGGCCCACTAGTCAATGTACATAAGGAAATCAAATTTGACACTTTTCAATGTAAGGTAAAAAGTAACAAAGGAAGAACAATACAAGAAAGCCCCGCCCCTCTTGTCTCCCATCATCTATGGACAGTGCTTAGACTTCTACGGATCTAATTTGCATGCTCTATAAACTTGATGATATCGGTGGTCTGATTGTGTTTTTGCCCTAATTCAAGCTAAATCATAAATAAATGGCCTAGGCACAAGGAATTGGCATCAGCAAGCATTTGGGTACTTAAAAAAGTTCCACTCAAAGGGTTCAAAACATGCTGAAACACAAGCCCACTTTCTCTTGCCAAAAATAGGCTTACTACCTAAACTAGACATCAAATTTTCCTGATAGACTCAAAGCCCTTTTATCTTGTCTGTTTGGTGCTCTTCTGCTGCTAGATTCTCCGCAAGTGAGTACTCATGGGGAGAGTTGAATTATGTGGACCACTCGCTTTTATAAAAGATGCACAGAAACATAACTGAACATACAGCACTAATTCCATATTCAACTCGATCAGGGGACTGGTACAAACTAGTACAGAAAATGAAATTATATGCTACGTGTCGAAAGCCCGGGGTGGCTTGTGGAGATTTTCATCTGGATTATTATCGTTTTCTTCCAACTGTCTTTATGCAGCACCTTAACAAAATAGGAAAGGGATCGTTTTCCGCAGCCAACCGAGGCTCCCATCCCATCATATCCTTCTTAATATGAAGAATGATTGAACCCACTTGTAGCATTTATTTTTAAATGGATGGAAACATTAGCATGATACAGTGCATTATTATCATGCATGAATAAAACAAGTAAATGTTTTAATAAGAGATTTCAACTTCAAGTTCTATGCAGATGTATTAAATATTTAGAGAGAGAGTTTTGTCTTCTATTTGATTCAAATAAAATTGTTTCTTTTAAAAAAATACATGTAGTTTAGACACAAAAAGAACAAGTAAATGCTTAAATACAGTGCATTTGTAATTTTATTATGTATTCAGTGAGCATTGTACTGTGAAATAGAACGGTAATTAAGAAAACCCGCATGAAATTACGAGGTGAGGACAAATTCAAGTCAGTTACACACTCTAGCTTGTAGAGGACAGATAATTTTGAACCCGACCGGATGAACTCTTTGGATATGGGGGACGTCAATATGATCTTGTAGTTTAACTCTTTCAAACTATTATAGATATCGCTTGCTATCTTTCCACATCAACCTGTTGTCTAGTTCTTAAAATTCTTCGCATCTATCATTGGGGAATTCACTTTCGGTAATATATTTTGACCACATAGGTTTACTTTCATGCTCTAATATACCTATATATTAAAGGAGAAAAAAGAAGAAGAAGCGTAATTGACCGTTGATCTTTAACTATCTACAACAATCTCACAAGTTTGCAGAAAGCTGTCCTTCAATGCAGGGTTTTTAGCTTGGCAAATTCTGGACCATGATAATTTTTCATTTTACAAAATAAATTACCTTTCTTAAGCTCCTTTTTAGAAGCATGATATTTTTGTTTTAGAAAGAGTTCAATTTTGATACACTTGGCTGAAGATATGATTTTTAAAGTAATTATTACAAAAACTTATGATATTTAACAATCTATTATTGAATAATAATGTTTTTTTAATATATGATACCAGAACGTGTCAAATAAAAAGAGTATTTATGAGAACAAAAGAAATAAATTTGTATCATACAATTATATATGAATGACTAAAATTAAAAATTAATTCATATGATTACTTGAAAAAGTGGTTTGACTCTCAAATCTTAATCTTTCATAATTTGATCTAATAATTATGATTCATTGTTCTCACTATCATAATAAAAGTCTTCTTACTATGTGCAAGGAACACCATTTAAGTTGATATTGAATAAACATAAATTAACCAATCCAACTATTGGATAATTTTATACATATCATTTTATATAAATTAAATATTTACTCGTTTGTTATCTAGTAATAAACATTTACTAATATTTTAAATGATATATAATATACTATACATGAAAATATAGTATGATAAAAAAAATATTAACTTTCAATTCTACGGTTAGATTAATTAATTTGATATTCTATATAAAGACATTAAATAGTATATATGGAAATTAATCTTACATAACTAATTAAAAATCATCATAAAATATTAATTTACGTGTTTTTTTAGAAAGTAATTATTAAAAAAATCTATTATTGAATGAATGTATAAACTATAAAAACATTTCCCCAGTTTGTGTCTATATATGAAAGTTATCATCACATGAAAATTAATTTACGTGTTTTTTTTTCCAAAATTACTTCATGCATAAAGTTTGAGTAGTTTGTGGTTTGTGAAACAAACATTACTCAATCTTAGATAAACACTTCGAGCTAGAAATTTATTGACTTTCATCCTAGTTCAAGTATTGGTAACGAGCGAGAGAGCCAACTGAATTGATCAGACTGTCGTGTCCATGCTGAACTACAGAAACACCCATCATTTGCATCCGACTATATTGTTCTACAATCTACACACGAGGTGAAAAATCCTAATTACTCCATAAAATCTAACTATATTGTTCTGCCCAAGAATTAGTGCCACACCCCAAAGGGAAAAAAGAAAAAGAAAGTAAGCAGAAAAAAATATCATTAATATACATAATAGGAAAAAATAAAGAAAGAAAAGCAGAGAGTTTATTGGAAAAACTCATTTCACATGAACCATTTGTGAGAGGAAAGTTGTTAAATACCTGGAGCTGGCTTTTATGTTTCCTCGCCTTCCTCCAAACATTGATTTTCCAAAGGGGGCGTTGGGAGGGGAAAAAATGAAAATAAGAAAATAACAGGGCTTGAAATGGTTTGATCTGATTAAAGTGTCCACAATGAAAACCCAATTGAAAACTAAAAAAATAGATATAAATCATATTAAAGAAGGCCTTTTAAAGCAATCTTACAACAACAATGAATGTGATTCTTAATTACTATACATCAAATTGTATAACGGTCGTTTGATTGTTAAGCAGTAGTATTCTTCTTCACTGCACGCACACGACAAGCTGTCAAACCGGCAACTGCCATAGCAGCCCCAACTGTAAATTCGAGATACAAA
Source organism: Glycine max (assembly GCF_000004515.6). Lineage (NCBI taxonomy): Eukaryota > Viridiplantae > Streptophyta > Magnoliopsida > Fabales > Fabaceae > Glycine > Glycine max. The sequence goes on from NC_016089.4 coordinate 15,660,205, forward strand.
GTTATTTAAAAGTTAAACACTTGCAATGGAAAAATGAATATTGTGCAAGTTCGTAGTGTATGCGTCAATCTGTCAAGTTCCGGTGAGAGGTAGATAAAATAAACGCACCTAAGGCAAAAATAAGAGAGTGGTGAAGAAGCTGGTGGTGTTGCTTCTTTCTCTGTGCAGTCTGAGTTCTGGAATGCTCAAATGAGGGTGTTCTGCAGCATTAACAATTTTATTATACACATTACTTGAATCACCTAACTTCATACTTACGTGAATACTCCCAGTGCCTGAGTAACCTATACATAAAGATAAAGAGATGATAAAATACGGAACTCATAGGTGTAGCTAGAACATTATAATTATCATGTATGCAACTATATGGTAATCATGAGCTGAAAACGCATTACCTTAACCGAATCTAGTACTGTCCTTGGGAATGGAGCTAAATCATCCTTAGCAGCGATAAGGAGGCAAGGGGTTCTATAACCAGTTAGTTCTCCTTGTCTAACAACCTTCTCAAGCAAATCTCTGGATTTCTTCCATGAAGATTCATCTGAGCTGGAAAACAGGGAACAAACATTTTAAATATTGACACGGGAACAAAGTGCAGGAAATAGTTGTACTACAAAACAAAGAATTAAGACATACTACTTAGACTGGGGAAATTTATTCCATCCATGGACCCAACATAAAACATCCAGTAGTAAAACCACAAAATCTGATAATGTATGTTTGGTTGAGATTATTTATGAAAAAATAATTGCTTTTTTTCTCTTCAAAATTTTTCTTAGGAAGCTGAAAAGGCACAAATACTTATCCAAGATAAACTTATCTAATACATTAGATTCACTTTAATAGTTTAAGATGAAGTTTGCTAGAGAAGATAGCCTCACCTTAAACAACCAGTGCAATATAAAAAATACATGTCCCGCAGAAAACAGCTACATCACATGCAGCCAAACAATCCTGATTTGACAAAAATTGCAATAGTCCATCCTCAGGTATCTCGTGCAATATGAGAATTTTCCTAGTTACCTATATAGCAAACATCAGGATTATGAGTATATAGAATGCTTCTTGTACCCACTTAACTTCCACCACATATGGACCTTCCTATAGTAATCAGCAATAGAGTATATTGAGATAAAACGTGAGAGGGAGATAATATTGTTTACAAAATCATTAAAATGATAATCATGTTTTCTCATCATAGCATATTATCACCCTCACCCCTTTTAGTTCAATGACATTTGCCGCATACTGCTCAACTGTTGTTGGGAGTATAATTATTTGATAAAGGCCTACGAAAATGAAAGAGTTAATTGATGTTTAGGAGGAAGACAGCGATAAACAGTGAGTATATCAAATTTTACATGCTGATATAGATTAAAAGAAAAGGAAGCAAAATATACTCAGACACATTGACTATGATGATTGGTTCAGAAGCATACCTTCCCAGGTAATGAATACAGCAAAGCAGATTTCCCAGCATGTTTAGAACCAAAAACATAGCATTGGAACACATTTTTTTCTGTTGTTTGCTTCTTGTGATCTACTGATCTTCTATGAGTGACACGGAGTGCTGCAGTAGGATTGCCGTTATATCCAATGTCAATCAAATTAGCCAAGCTACGTTGTGGTTCAAGTAATGTCTTGAGGGCCCATAACAAGAAACAATTTAAAAGATATATCAATAAAAAAACAATTTCCAACTAAATGTGAACAATTGTGAATATGCACAATTCTTTTCAATTTGCCTGAAATACAAAATATAAACGAAGGAACCCAAGTTAAATGGCTAGAGGGAACAACAATCCATCCCTTCCAAAAGATGAAATGAAACAGAGAATATATATATATATATATATATATATTCTCTGTTTCATTTCACAAAGGAATGAAAGGGAGGTCCTGCAAGGAACCACAAGGGAATAGTTTGTCGAGGGTAACAGATGGAATACAATGCCCAACCACAAAGGAGTTTTCTAAACTGAATGATAGTAACCAATATGTAACTTCCTTTGATGTATCTTTCCAAGCAATTAAATGAACGTAACTGATGGTGATAGTCTGATAGACATGTCGATTCTATAATTGGATGAGAAGACAACATGTTATTGTATCTGTCCTTGTTCTGATTATAATAATCATTGTGAAACTATTCCAGGAACTGGGTAAATTATGACTCAGGGCCTATCTCAACTCTCAACCTCACAATCTGTTCACTATTACTAACAAGGAAAAAACCATTATAGACCATAGAAATAAATAATGCTGACAATTAGAATTGGGAAACAGAAATCATTTCAGAGATTTATCCAAGAGTCAAGATTGAAGAATAAAGGAAAGCAATAAAATATCCACCTGAGACAGAAATCCGTTCAGAGAGATATAGCCCATATCAGTCTTCTCTGCTGCATCCTTATATGGAGCATCGTTCCATGGACTGAAATTCAAAAAACAAGTAAAAAATTTGAGATGCATAACTTTAGGTGGAAAAACTGAGAGAGACTGCTATAGATTTATTTCAACATGTGTATGATGTTGTATTCACTAATTGGGGGAAACACGAGAGAATGAACTACTAGAAATTATTTCTACCACTACTTTACATAGAAAGCATTCATTGTTGGAACATTTATTCCATACATCTCCTCAAGCAAGGCTTGCCAAATCCCATACGAGAAAGTTAACAAAAAACTTGTTCCTCCTGAATATCTCAATTTATATGCCAAAGAATTTTCTGTTGCTACCATATAGTATTCATCTCTACTTGGTGATAAATAAAGCATGTGAATTATTTTTTATCTACCAGATTTCATAAATTGGACTTTCCATTGGCCCCTAACTACCAATCCTCACATGAATTGCTAGTGACCCAATAAGTCCAACATTGGATTCCTTCATACATGTCAGTTGGACCAATGCTTCCATAGTGACTAGGGTGGAACTCTCATATCTGAAAGTTTTATTTCTTCAATATTAGAGCACATAAGTCATTTTCAAAGAACAACAAATGGATTATATCATTTCATGGTGGATTGGCAAATTCTTGGATTGAGATGGGTTATATCATTGCCAATGAATGTAGAGTCTGTCGTGGCCTTGACTCTACACATGTACAAGAATGTGTATGAATATTAAATTTTATTTTATAAAAATATTTTTTTTAAAATACAATATACTTTAAATGGATGGGTTGAATATTTATCCTTAAAATATGGTTAATGGATGAATTTTTCTTAAATGAATCATGGATAGATTTATATCAATTATAAATTAAAGAAATTATGGGGTAACATCAACTTTTTGACATGCTGCATCAATAACCATCAAGAGCAATGGTATTTGCCAAGAAAAAGACAAACAAATCAACGCATTACTCTAATTGTTTTCAAGTAATCGCAACTAAAAAAAGTAAGCATCACATTTTTTTATGTTTAGATTTCTCAGTAACTGAAACAATCCATTCCCCCAAAGTAAGAGAGATTTTCAAGCAGTTATAACAACACCGGTATGAAATGCTATAACCATACTCACAGTCATGTTTTTAAAAAAGGTCTGTGATGGTGATTTTGACTGCAACATTAAGGTTTTTTGGAGTTACTGCAACCTCAATTGTGGTTGCAATTTCCCAAAACATCAGATCATGAAGAAACCGCAATCACAATTTAAAACCTTGCTCACAATCAATAAAAACAAGACGCTAACAAGCCCAAAGGACTGGATCAAATGAATGTTAATAAAAGCGAAAATGAACCCTGCATAACTTGAGTTGATGAATTAAATAAAAGAAGAACTTACCAGCCCTAAGCTCTCATCATTATTATTTAAGCATTACCAACCAAGGTGACGTGAACAATGACAATAGCTTAAGAACTTAGTTGAATTCAAGCATACATTACCATTAGCCTATAAAACTATTTGTTTCATATTTAACTCAACATATTTTCCCCTTCCTTTTCCTCCAGTAATTTTGAGTTAATTCTTGTCCATCTCCCATAGAAGTTATGAAACACTATATTTACAAAACCTCATGCGGAATTGCACAAAATCCCCCAAAACAACACACACATATAAAGGGGTAACTTTAGCAAGTTCAAGAAGAAAGTTGTTTATAAATTAACCACAATATTTAACAAAAAAACAAGTAATTCTCCAGATGCACAACCAGTATATTATTCAGGCAGTTCTTATTGCAGTATGTGTTAGGAACCCATGAATGAGATATCTGAGAGATAGTATGGAAGAGGAAAGATTCAATAGAGACTGTCAATGATAGCTGAATCTTTACAGACAAAAGGAGAATTCTCCTTCCAAGATTTTCCCCTTTGACAACAGAGCAACAGCTTGGTTCCTTAACGTTAACATTTGGAAAGGATCCCCCTCCTACTATTTAAGAGAAGCCTTTGCCTTGCTCCTACAACTCTAACTACCTGAAAAATTCCATAAATACTCTTACCCACTCAACATATGCAATTACTTTTATTCTGCTGCTAAACCAAGTTTGTATATCATTATGTCCTCAAGGGTCCTATTAGTATGTTATTAAGTTTTGAACCTAGGAAGTTATCTAAAGCTCTCCTCTACTGACTGAAGCAATAAGTCAAGCCGTTAGAGGTAGTCAACAAGTTCTAGACTACTTCATCAAGGTAAGAAAGTACAACTATGCAGAATAAACATAAAATGAGGATGATACTATTAAGGGAAAGGTCACCTTTCTGGAGCAGTATCAAATAGCTTATCAACTTCAGCAGGTCGTAGGGATCGATCCTAGAAAAGCATCAAGTTTCCAAAAAGAAAATTAGAAAAAGTATATTGCTGTTATGCATGGAAATTGGAAAGCCACCTAAAGGGGATGTTTAAAGCACCTAGTAGTGGTCAAGATAATCCAAAAAAGTTATACATACTTTATCTGTATCTAACAACCGAAAGATACCATTAAGAAACTCTACAGCTTCACCTGTCAGCTCCAAACTCAGCAAGATAATGTCTAAAGACAGTAAATCCATGCATATCATTTACAAGTTATACAACAACCACAAATGATAAAACACTTTTACAAAAATGTTTTCTAAGACTTGATGCCCTAAAACAAGGGGAAATGTAATGCTTGGTAAAAACTAAAAAGAGAAACTATGTCTAATGATTCTATGAAAATGATCATCTGATTGAGAAGGCATGCATCATTAAACTATACCATTAAATATTTGCATCCTCTTTTCAATTCAACAATGAGCAAAAAGGAAGAATATTATAATACATCAGGTACTAGTTGTAAACTAATTGAAATCCAAACTGCCATACTTATACAAAGGCAATGAATACCACACATCATATAAGAGTTATATTTTAGAACAAATATGTAATCTCCAATCCTAGTGATCTGAGTAGTTCACAGCTGTCAGCTAACATTTCCTACTTGTTTGGTTTTTGGCAATCATCAATCAACATTGAGAAAACATAGAATTAGTAAGTAATGGCTAATATTAATAAAATAAGTACAACCCATATGTAACATTTTAGTTTTCCTCATTTAACAATTACAGAAATTTCTGTTATGGTAAATACAAGTATAGAGATTACAACAATTGAATGGTTGGTCCAGTACTCGAACCTCTTCCAACTAAATCAAACAAGAAGACCAAAATGGAACTTCATAAACAGCCAAAACCAAGAAAGAAAAAAAAAGCACGACCTGATCAGAAGCCTGCTTAGATGGAACTGGAAGGAAATCATCCCAGAGTTTTAAATCATTATCGTATCCAAACTTTCTTAGAACAGCCCACAATGTCTCTGTTTGCCCTTTCTTTAGAAACATATTATGGACATAAATAAACCCTGGAAATGTAAGACCAATAGAGTTGACTCCTTCAGGTACTTTCTGCTCTACAATTGTTTTGACTTCTGCTATTTCAGAAGGCTGCAATGGTGCACTGAAGCATCTAACCTGTTGATATATGCATTATCAAAACTAAAGGGGATAAAACTAACTAAATATTCAAAGTATATATTGAAAAAAAAATGGTTGGGAGAGTAGTTTATCAAAAACCAGAAACTCGTTTAGTTCTTCATCATTGAGGGCACCATCCATGTCATGATCACAAAGAACAAATATTCTTCTTAATGCCCTCACACATGGATCTGTTAAAGCATGCCTTTTATAATCAAACAATGGATCTACTGGATGCAGTACTTCTTTTTGGGCAAAATAAAAAACTTGAGGGACCTAAAAATAATCAAAATTAATAATTAAATATAAGGCACCTGAGTTTTACAAAATAGGGAGTCAAATTATAACTCCAACATCATCAAGAAGATATCCTTATATGCCTAGAGCAAAACAGTTGCACTATCGCATAAATGCTCAAGTTTCTTAGGATTATTATAATGACTGGTGCTCTAAGAAAAACACATGAATGAGTGATCTTTAAAACAACAAAAATACAATCCACTCGTGCATTTTGACATTGTTTTGTAACCTTATAACAGACTAACTATAAACTTAAAATTTGCAAGGCTAAACAATAGATAAGCATGACCAAGGTTTTAAAAAACGTTTGCGTCTGCAATTTCACCCACAATGTTGAGAGGTTTTAGGGGTGTCCACCACTGCAATTGTGACAACATAGGCCACATTTGTCTACAATTTCCCACAATATCAAGAAACAAAATGAAACCGCACCCCTGAACACAATTTAAAATCTTGAGCATGAGCAAGTAACAATGATGCAGCAAACCAACACACCTGATAAAGTGTAGCTGCAGAGCACTCAACACAGGTGACAACTTCAATGAAATGTTTCATTATATGAGTGGTGAGACTCTCTAAGCTCACTAGCTGGTTTTCATCCCGCAGGTCAAGCTTGCAACCAACCACAATCACAGGCACCTTCACCTGCGTCACGATAAACAATCACAGGTGCAGTTCAATTCACACTTCGTTATTACTAAACTGAAAATTGTGGTATGTGACTCAAAATCACTAAAGGCACAAGCGGGAAGGTTTCTTGTGGTGCTGTCATAACTGAATTAGTTTTGGCACCAAAGTATAGTCTTTGTTCCTAGGACTAGCATCTAGAGTGTATATATGTTTGATCGTGTAATTCATGGAGGGCTGGCTGAAAAACTGAGGAGTTGCAGAAAATTCAGAGAGTTCATAAAGGAGATAGTGAGCTAGGTGATTGAGAGAGGTTTTGAAAAGAAAGAAGCCAAGAGAGATCAAAGCTGCTTGTATTGAACTTATAATTTCATGATCAATGTGATGATGATGAGCTGCATTTTACGGTGGATGTAGGCACATTGTCGAACCACGTAAATCTTTGGGTTCTTGCTCTGCTGTGTTTGTTTTCTGTTTTCTGGTTGTTGTTTTTTTTTTATCTTGCAGGTTCTTTTGGTAGCAGAACAAGGAACAGAACCAACAAAAATGCCAGTAACTAAAAACAAGAAGCAAAACCAACCTCCAACTTCTGCAATTCAGGGAGCCAGTAAGTAATCACACGCTCAAAGCTCACCGGTTCATCACAAGCATAGGTTAAAACCACCGCATCAGCTCGCTTCAATTCTTCATTGCGCGCGCCTTGTTTTGCCAAGCTAAAAACACAACAAAACACACGTCCTTACTCAAATAAAATTCGAGAGCTACAAAAACAGTAAAGCAATGCGGGTGTCTCGACGAAAGTGGTAATTCAGTCAAGAAGGTTCGCACGTAGGTTTTAGGTCAAAAAAAATTGAATCATACTATTTCAGTTAAATCTAGGGCTTATCTTTGATTAACCAGTTGTTTCGGAAAAGGAATACGATTTTTGTTATTTATTTTGGTTTAGTTTCTTCAATGGTGATGGAATGCAAGTGTGGTAGGGACCTGGAAGGTGACTCAATGAGGGTAAGAGGAACGGAATCGGGGAAGAGATTATGGGGCAAGCGAGTAGGGGGCAGCACGGGCGGAACGGACTTGGGGAAAGGCTCCGTCGCCCACGACGGCGATTCTAACTTCCCTACGGCCGCCGGCGCTAGAGGGGCCTACCATTGTATCAAAGCGGGAAACGAAGAAAAAGAGACCAAAAAGTTCAGAGCAGACGTGTCTTAATTTTTAGAAGTTTTAAAATGTTCTTCTTAACTGTTTAGTTAATGTTTCTTTGGGAGAAAAAAAATAGTGTTTTTAATCTTATTTTAAATCTTTGCTTTTGTTGATTCCCAGACAGTGCAAAAGGGTGTCATTCCTTGTTACTCTACATGGGAGTATTTGAAAAGGAAGGGTGTGGAAAATTTTCTGGATTATTTTAGTAAAGCTATTTCTAGTGTGACAAAATGGAGTCCGGATCAAACATTAGTACAAGAAGCATTCAAAATCATTGAGGAACAAGCTCACACTGAAGGAGCATAAGAGTTGTTGGTTATCCTTATCAATGGTTGAGGAAAAGGTTGAAGAATCTTAGGAAACAACTAAGACGTTAGTATCATTTCCGGATTACACACATGAGTCCGTTTAAAGGAATGCATTTATTATAATTGGAGTTAGAATGAACATGTGTAGAAATCTTTAGAAAATTAAATTGAAATTTATTTTTGGATATTTATTGTATTGTAATTCTTTCTGCATAATTATAATTATAAGATTGTTGTGTTTGACGGATTAATTGATCTTTTGATGTGTGTTGGTTGTTGAGTGTTTTTAATATTTTCATATTTTTGACCTATGATTTTAATTACTTAGATTTTAATATGATTATGTGAAATTGTTTGAGGGGTTTTACTCTCCATGTTGTGAGAAACATTTTTATATAATTTGTTTGTGTTTTAGTCAAGATCTACTAGATTAGCGTAATTGATTGTTATATTGGGATCACAAAATTGTGTGTAAAAAATAAATTGAATATGTATTAATGTGTGAGATACACGTAAACATGTGATAGGGAGTTGTGATATGATGAGATATTAAAATTATGAACATGAGATATGATTGTGAATAGTTGTGTGGTTAATACTTGATATGATAATACTTATGTTATAAGTTGTGAATTATACAATAACACAACTAGTGTTTACCTTGAGAAAAATATTTATGCGTAATGTGTTAAAAGGAAAGTGTAGGGTTTCAAGTTAAGAACCTCACGTGTTAAATTGTAGCACAACACGCGAGGTGTTAAAAGAAAAGTGTAGGGTTCCGGTTAGGAACAAAAGATGTTAAATTGTAACATAATGTGTTAAACGTGTTTGAAAATAAGTGTGAGGTTGTGAGTATTGTATAATTCATGAGCAGTGTTTGCGTGCAAAAAGTTATTTTAGGAATTGAACCTGAATCAAAAAGGTGAGGCCCTAACGGATTCTTCGAAATCTAGGCATTGAGGGTAAATACACTTGAGTTGAATACTCCTTTAATCCTATGTTGATCTCGTTGGAACATTCTCATAAAAATAAAATAAAGTTATCCTGATTGGTCATCTTATGATTTTACTTAGTGAGAGTAACCTCACATACTCATTGTGTGTCATGTCTTGTTATATAATCTTTAGTGCCCTGGTATTATTTTTCTAACATGGTATCACATTACATATGAGCTTAAGTTTTAGTATAATGGTTAAATAACGTTTGTGAATTGTTTATTATGAAATTGATGAGTGTTGTTACGTCATGAATCAAGTGTGTGATTCATATGTAATGTGATTGTTGATTGAAAAAAAAGTTTTAAATGATAAAATGGTGAATTGACGTGGATTGTATTAAGTTGAATCATGTGATAAATATTTTTATAATATATTTTGTTTATGTATTTGTTTACCTCTATTTTATTTAGAGGTGCGATAACTCACTCTCTTATGTGTTGTTTCTATTTGGATCCTATGATGATCTCGAACCTTATATTTGTGGAACAGATAACCAAGTGAATGTCTTCAAAGATCTCGTATTAGAGATGGTAGAACACAATGCTCTGGTAGGATGTGACATTGGGATATGAATTTCAGTTTTAATTGCACAATATCTCAAACATATATTTTACTTTATTTTATCCCGCTGCTTAACTTGAGTCATTTTGTAAACTTGGATGATATTTTTTTTGAACTAAAAATATTTTTAATAAGTTTTATTTAATAGTAGTGAAGTGAATATGATCATTTTACTTATGTGAATTTATCTAAGCAATTTGGATAAAATTGATTTAATTAAATTATAAATTTTTATATATTTTTATTAATTATATGTATGTCCTAATAAAGGACGTCAGAAGTGTCCCATACCAAAAGTATTTTTCATTGTGTTAGTTCCATTTTCTTTTTGGTTATAGGGCATCCCGTTACTGATCCTCGTTTCATTCCAATTTGGAAGCTTCAGAAATTCTTGGAAGTTGGTTAAGTTTGCCAACATTTCTGCACGCTGAAGTTGGTTTCATTGATTCTCAAATATGCAGTGGATGACGTACATTTCCCAATTACCATATTTAATACAGTTTTTCAGTTAATTTTTCTTTGTGTAGGTATACTATTTCGTTTATAGATTTGGTGGTGTTGTAAATTTGCAATTACTTGCATAATCTCTCAACCAACCAAGGATGAGGGTTTTGTTCACCTAAATCTTGATTCTGGATAGCTCGCTATTTTTCCCGATTTGGTGTGTGAATATATGTTTTTTTTTGGACATACGTACCCAAGAAACTCAAACTTAATCGACTCAAGTACACCAACCATTATCCACACTACACAGCATATTAGCGTGATGATAGATTTTCAAAATTTTCATGTATAAACTTTTCTAATTACCTGCTTCACACAAATCCCGTTTGTAATATTACTACAATTATCATATACTTTCCTATGATTGAATACACGTGTTATCATCAATTTATCGTCTCCTTCTAACTTGCCTAATCCGCAATGAACATTTAATTAGTTACGTTATTATGGCACCAGAAGTATTTAATGTTTTCGTGAAGCTAGCCAGCTAGGGTCGTTATATAGCTTTTATTTTGGCGAGATTACCTATATTCTTTAACAATTACCTTTTTTTAGAGGACTTTAACAATTATTTATATTTATACGTGTCTATGTATCTTAGTTTGAAATTTAAATACATTAAATATATTTTGTATTTATATTTTGTGTACTCTTAATGTAAAAAAGTTTACATCATTACCTAATAAGAAATGATTCTTGACATGATTTTTATTCTAATTATCATAAAAATTAATAAATTTATCATATATAATAATTTATGATTAAATAATAATATATTAGTGGATAAATAATTTGCTCTTAATTAAATAAGACATGGCTTAATAATGATATTCTAATTAAGCAAAAAACATTAAAAAAAAACCCATTTCGCCAACTTTGGTGGAAAATAAAATGACAACTACAAAAAGAAGTGCAAAAAATGTAAAAGGAAAGGAAAACAAAGCAGAGAATTGTCACTTCGTTAGTTACTATTATTGCAGCTTAGACAATTGCTTCATGCATTAATTTCATAACGTTGGGAGAATTTAGTATGGTGGTTTAGAAAGTTAGTTGGGAGCATCCGCATACGTACAGAAAACTTAGATAACATACGAATACCTTCTTTCATACTATTTTGCTTTTGTTCCTAGTTTATTAATCATTGTCTGTGTTGTACACTTTTTTGATAACTCAAATTGGGATGATTAGATGCATCTTTTATATTTTGTTTGGTTTCAAAGAGAGAAATAATACTGAAAAAAATTATACCTTTTCTATAAAACTTATATTTTTTTACTTTCTATTTTAATTAAAAAATTTACTTACAATTTTATCATTTCTGTTTCCATCTTCTAAATCAAATACAGGTTGATAACCAAAATAACAAGCTGAGATTCAAAATTAAATTATTTAGAAAGGTCCGAGGAGATAGTGTGACAAAAAACACACGAGAACTGCAACAACAACAACTAGAGATACATGGAGGGGTTTACCGAATCCAACCCACACCCACGAATAACCATGCCAAGTAGCCAACAACGTCGAGTCCCAATGTTGTTATGAAATCACCAAAGACCCCAACGCCAAGAGGACGTTAACGGTACGCGCAAGTAAACGACATCGTCGTTTAAGGTTCGGTGGTAGCAGAGAACAGCATGCACAACGCACGCGCTGTCTGAGGAGCGTAGGAATAAACTAGAGATTCTCACCCCACTAACACCACGTAGTAAGTGTCTATACTATAGTTATGTTGCAGGTTAGAAGTTGGAGCTTTAAAAACCTGTCTAGTCTCAACCGTTCCAGAATAAGGTACCAACTAAACTGTCTTCGAAATCAACAACAATAACTTTTTCTCTCTCTCTCTGACTATGGCTGCTATTCATGATGATGGTCAAGTTGGTTTTGAAGAAGGAATGCTATGGTTACCCTCTCATGTTCTGGACGAGGCATGCGACACTAAGGTCATCTTTTCTCTTCTCTTTCTCTTTAGATACTAGGCTAAAAGTTCTTTTGCTACCCGTGAGAGTTTTTCTATGGAAAAAACTCTTTATTTGAGTAGAAAAGCTCTCAAAACAGACCTTGGTTGACATTATTTTGCGAGATTATTCTATGGCTATGACTTTCTAATCACCCAAGAGCATAAAAAAGTCATGTCAAGACGTAATTTTACACATTTCAATAAAATTCTTTTTATTTTAAGTTTCTTAACTAATGCACTAAGTACATTAGTTAACATTTAAGTTAATCATGCGTGGCTTGCTTCTCTTTTTGGATTTTATTTATAGTTTATAGTGTACTTTCTAGTAATTTGACTGCTATTGAATTGGGTTATATGTGGTTCAATTTATGTGCAGGTATGTTTGAGGAACCGCCACCAAAAGCTCCAAAACCATCAGCAAATGCATCAGAAGCGTCATCATAAATCACCTGGAGAACCAAAATCACAGGTACTGCTTTATTTAATTGCATCCATTCAACACATCTCTGCTTGTGGCTTACGAGGTTCAAGAGACAAAGACTCCAACATGATACTTTTTTTTTTTTTTTTTATTTCTTTTGTGTCTGTGTGTGTAAGAGTTTGGTAGGAAAATGCAGGTATGAATTGAAGGAATGAAGGATATGATTAGGCAGATTAGCTAGTAGGCTTAACCATTGATTAGGTTGTAGTGTGGTACTTTAAAAGACGTGTAAGAGGACATATTCCACTTGTCCCACGAGCTAGTGACATTCTGATTAATCATACGTTATCCTCATATTCAGGGCATTTGTCCAATTCCATATGATTTTTGAAGATTTAGCATTATAGGCTCCTTTTTCTTGGGGGTCTATTATAGATGCAGAAAGTAAATTATTACTGGAAACAGAAAGAATACGCCTTTTGCAATTTAATTTCTTTCCCAAAATTAGTTGGATTTTATTCTTTTTAACCAAGTCATAAAGAAAAACATAAAAGATACTAAAAAAAATTAGGCATACCTACACAAGCACATAACTTTAGTGGCTTACATCAGAAAGGTTCTGAAGCATGCAACGTAATAACATTAAATTAGATATATGTTAGGATGCACGGGCTCAATCTGGTATGGAATTTGGAGTGTTTTGAGAGGTGTGTGTGTGACTGTATACAAGATGAGTGAAGAGAAACATAGTTTAGAATTGTAACAAGAAACAGGATCGAATGAAACATTTAAAAGAAGAAAAAAAAAAGAGATACGGTATTCACATTTTGTTAATTAGGTCTTTATACATTCACTTATACCTAATAGTTTCTTCTTTTACTGAAATGTCCTCTCCAGTACTCAAAATCTGCGTATCAAAGGCCAAAACTTGCCACCAATGGTGGACCTGGAATGCGAGCTATTTTCTTAGGATCCGGGCATAGATCATGTGGCACTGGCGTATTTTTACCCCAAAGAGCAGGCACAAACTTTCAACCAAGCAAGAGGCCAGGTAGGAGAACATATGTGCCTAGCACCAATTCCTGCATGAAAAATGAATTGTGTTATTTTTCTCAAGCATGCATGTCTGGGAAATATTGAAACTCGTGTAAACAATTATGTAATCATGATGCATATAGTTTTTTTATTTCTTTATGCACATACATTAAATGCCTACACAAATTAAATGCTCAATTGTACCCTAGAGCTGAGAACTTGCGCGGAAGTTCAATTATTTGAATCACATATATTTTCTGTTGTCTAAAGATTTTTGGCATACAAATGACGTAATAATAGACTCTGCATCCATCAAGAATTTGTATTACTGAATGGTAATTACTGATTATTACGTATGCATATTCCAAAATCTATGTTTTAAGAGCAAATGTATCTTCTATATATAATATGTCTTCTATTATAACTTGAAACATGGCCACAGTCAAAGTTTTTGTCAAGTTCTGCTTTTTGCTTGACCAATCATCCGCAAACATGTAGAATTTGGATTTATATATACACCTTACAGTTGTAATTATCTTGCAGCCTGTGCTCCTATCCTCCTTCCAGCTCGAGTTGTTCAAGCTCTAAATCTTAATGTGCAAGCATTAGGTGTGCTGATTTCACCCCCGCAAGGTCTTAAATCCAACCTTTAATTCATTGAATTGAATTTCATATATTCATTCAAATTTTATATATTTAATTATAATTTTATAAGTATCCTGAAGTTTTAAATATTTGGTACAGCCAATACCCTTATAAATTTAAGCTTTTTACATGTGATATTGTTGACAGAAAAGTTAATTACCCTGACCTTTTATCTGGCTGCAGTTCAGAGATATAACCCGAGATGCAGAGAAGCATACAATAATAATTCAACAGAAAAGAAAAGTGATCAGAAAGATGCGTCCAAGCAATGTCGTTTTATTTCTCAAAACGAATGTTCTTCTCCAGAGATATTTCTCCCAAAGGAATGGACTTACTAGCAAGCTTCTCATTTTCAAAGAGAAAAATTAAATTTGAGAAGCACACATAGGGGAGTTAACATAGGACCGTGCATATAAATAAAATAAAAAATGAAAACCATGCTTTATGCTGAATGCTGAGATGGTTTAAAAGTGCAATTAATTTACTGCTAGCTGTTCTGTTAGATTCTTTGATAATGTATAGGTGTAGTTTTGCAATAATAGATTATTAGCAACCTAAGTCTCAACTCTCAAGAGTCAAGAGGGTCTTGTTTGTAATTGCCTGCTTCAGTATTAATATAGTTATATTCAGTGGTTCTCATTGATATTACAGTAAGTATACAGTAATTTCAGTAGTATTGTTCCTTTTATACCTTTTTTTTTTTTTGTAAGGGTACTTGATGGTTGGACTTGGCAAGTGTATAAATTCCATTCAAATTCAAGTGCAAGGATCGAGAGTATCTAAGAACAAATCACTCGGGGTAGGGGACCCCTTCTCTATGCTCACACTTGACTAACTACAAAAAGAAAAGGTAGACTTGAATTAAATAGAAAGCAAAGTTTGAGTTTTCCAACAATCAAGAGAAGGGAGATGCAATAACCATCAAGTTTAAGGCCGAATTGCACAGTTTAAATTTAAAAAAGAAATAAATAAAGAGGCCATCAAGTTTTAAAACATGGAACTAATACTGGACTCAAGTATAATCGAAATATATGAACATTAGAATCAACAAAGTAATGGAAATAAACCTTAGATCTATTAACCAAATATATCCTTTTAGGATTAAAAAAAACTGGAAATGAACCTTAAATATAGCCTATATCAAAAATCAATTGTTCAATCCAAATAAATCTATAGTCCTTTTTTTTATTGAAAATAAAATATTCTCACATCCAAAAAGTTAAAAGACTAATCCTCCAAATGTACAAATCACCACAATAAGTTTTGTTTCTCCCAATAAAAGCTTACTATATAGTTAGTCATACCAAATTCAAGCATAAACCTATAATCGTACAATAGTTTGCCATACCAAATTGAAGCATTTAGAAAATTCAATTAAAAAACAAACATTCATTAAATATATTTTTCATAGGCCAAATAAATATTATTATAAAAATCGAGAGCCAATAATTATTCTTAACCCCTTTATGCAACTCGAGGAAGGAAACAATATCAAAACTAGGCAGGTGCCTTTATGCAACTCAAGGAAGGAAACAATCTCAAAACTAGGCAGTTGCTTTGGGCACTCAGCATTTTTGTTGGGACACCCAACAACAAAGGTGAAAGGGCTAAAATGTCCTTCACCTTTTCTTTAAATACGGATCGACGATTCATATGACTCATACGGATCGCCGATCCGTATGAGCTTTTTTTTATAATTCATACGGGTTGTTGATCCGTATTCATGTAACTCATATGGATCATCAATCTATGAAATTTTTTTTAAAATTAAAATTTAAAATCCGTATTTATAAAATTGCTAAAACTATTAAAAAAATTACACTACAAAACGAATAAAAAAATATATTTACAATTTTATTTTTTTAAAAAAAAAACTACGGATCAGCAATTCGTATGAACCAATCTGTATGTTTTTTTTAAAAAATTATGCATCTTTTTTTCTTCGATGATGAAAAATCACCCAATTTCATCATATATTCATAAATAACACACGTACACCATCAGAGACAACAAATGCTCAAAATAGGAGGCTAACGGAAGCTAAGGGAAGAAAATTACACTAAAGGAGTTAGATTTTACGAGAAAAAAAAGGTACTAGAAAAATGAAAAATGAAACCTATTATTTATAACTAAAGATACTCAAAAATGCTGGGTGTCCCGAGCAGATGCCCCAAAACTAATGGGCGAAGCCCATGAAAGCCCATCAATTCAAACCAAAATGATTAGACATTATATTATGACGGCTTTTACTTCCTGCACCCCCAAAGGACCCGAACCGACACAAATACTCATGTCTCTCCCAGGCAAGGCTTTCCTCCACTCAATATCACCGTGACCCAAACATCACTGCTGCCACCACCTTACACAACCGCCAAAGCACCCTAATGCATGAAAGAAAGCGTGGAGCCGCAAATGGGATTGAGAACAAAATAGAGGTTTAAAAGTTAACCCTATTCTAGAATACACTGTTTTTTTATATATATACTTTTGGAAAGGTCTTTGCGAAAATATAAAAACAATTCCAAAAAGTTGACTAACTGATGCATCAAAATCCTTGCATGTGGCCTCACCCCGCTCTTCAAGCTAGGAGTATAACAAAGTAGTCCACCAATAATTAGCTTAAAGGCCTATGTGTCACCTAGCCTGGACTAAAAAGAAACACTATTTATGAGTTGGATAAAGAATAATAGACACCTACTAGACATATTATATGTTGATTTTGAATCTTATTTAATTTATAGTTAATTGTACGAATTATTTAAAATTTATTTTTATTTCATCATTATGTTCATACTTTAAAAAAAAAACACATATTTAAAGAACGATGAGTTTTTTTTAAAAAACATTCCGCAATATCCAACTAATGACAAATAATTTTCAAATTATACATACTTTTTTCTATATTAATTTCAATTGTTCTTAACTACATCGATCATTACATAATTACTACACTAAAACTATAGAATGTCAACTATTTTAATTAATCTACTAAAACTCTAAAGACAACACTACTGTTCCCTAGTTTCTTTTTACTTAATCAGCCTTCCTGACAACACTTATGGGTTTATTTACTAGGCTTCACATCTGGCTTGAATCATAGATACACATGCATCAAGCCATTGTGATTGGACGTACATATAGTGTGGCTTGCAAGAGAAATAGCCAGTTAATTCTACTTGGAATATTCATCCATAAAGCAAGCCATGAAAATTGATGCATGCACCCCCTCTTTGTGCAAAGCCCAAATTAGAATCGTATTAGTCAACGGCATGGGGTATAATTTGGTTAAGTGCCCTCTTCACTTCCACAATGCTGACCTTCTTCCCGTTTGCATGCTCCTTCACCTTAGCCCTCAACTCCGCCACGAACACCCCATTGTTAAGCGAAGACTGCACCCCTATAACCTCTATCCTCACCTCCCTCAGCATCTGCATCACGTCCAGAAGTAACCCTTCTCTGTGACGACACTCAATCTCCAACAGCGCGTCGCTCTCTATGATCGAAACTTGCACCGACGTGGTGGCCTCAACTTCCACTGCCTTTGCCTTCGCCGCTACCCCTTCCACGATCCTCACCTTCCTCTTTTCCATCATCGTCACCCCACTCCTCTGTTGCTCCTTGCTCGAACTGCTACTCGTCCTCTGAACTGCTACCTGTTAGAGATTTCACATTCAAGAGTGTTGTGGTCAAAATAATATATATAAGTTTAATCATTCATTTGCTCCTACATGTATAATATTTATGTTTTTGTTTTAACACTTAAAAACTACTCATTTAGGTTTTATATATTTTTTCATTTTATTAGTCCCTTAGCGTGGAAACTAAAACATAAAAATTATATTAGTATAAAATTAAATGAATAATTATATATATATATATATATATATATATATATATATATATATATATATATATATATATATATATAAGTGGGACACCCTAGGTTAACTTTTGACGAGATTCACCCTAACTTAAATTCTAAAAGGACAAAACTTAATTAGGTATAATTCTGTAAGTAGTATTTGTACTGTTATTATGTGGTTAGAATTAGTGTATGTTTAGATACCAAGCATAATCGAATTTTAGGTTAATTGATTAGTTTGGATATTTTTATAAACAAAATATTAATACGAGTTTGTTTTAAAATAATTGTCAATAAGTTTATTTTAACCATTAATCAGTCAAAATTATCTCTGATTGATCAACAAATTTAAAGAGAATATGATACCTGTTATGTTTTTCTTAAATTTATTAATCGATCAATGATCAAAACAAACACATACCGATAAATTGTTTTAAAATAAATCAATGTTGATATTTTGTTTATAAAAATGATACAGAATGATCAATGAGCTTTGATTTTAATTTCCAAAATCAAGGTGAATAATTGAAAAATCAGAACAACAAAAAAGTTGCTTTGCTCTTACCGTGAAAAAATAATCGATGGGTGGTGACCGTATTGTAAAACCAAACACGCTCTTATAGTTTCATATAATTTGTACAAAAAATATTTGCATTAAAAAATTATGTTGAGAAACTCTAATTAAAGAACACTGCTTGAAAAAAGTGCTATTTGCGGTGGTTTTCAATCAAAATATCTTAATAACAGGCATAATATTTTAATGCAAACCTGTATCTAAGTATCATCGTTAATTCTAAAATTACCTCTGGGAGCTTGGAACGCTCCTCCGTTAAGCGGTTACGCGCCTCGAGCTCCTGGATCTTCCGCCGCAACTGCTTCACGTACTCGATGGTGTCTCCCAATATCGACGCCTTGTCCATTTTGGTCACGAAGGGGACCAGCGACCGCAGGATTATGAACCTCTCATTCAGCTTCTCGCGGCGGCGGCGCTCGGCCAGCACGTGGTTCGCACTGAGCTCGTCCTGCGGCGTCCCCTTGCCGCGGAGCTTGGTGTCCGCCGCGGTATGGGGAGAACTCTCGCCGGGGTTCTTGGCGTGGAGGTGCGGGACCGTGAAGAGGATGTACTTGAGGAGCCACTGGCTGGTGCCGTCCGCCGCCGGGTGGAAGTGGTGGCTGGCGCGGCTGCTCCATTTTGCGAATGCCGAATGCGTGGAGTATGTGTTGTAGCCAATGGAGGAGGGTGAGGCGAGCCACCGTGTGGTCTGGTTTTGGAGGATGTTGGACACCGTTTGAGAGTAGTGAGTGTCCTCTTGGGTCAAGTCTTCTAATGGATGAAGGGCTTCAAAGTAAAGATATATGCATGTAAACATATTAAAATTATTAATTATATTCAAAGTAAGGATGTTGGACACCGTTTGAGAGTAGTGAGTGTCCTCTTGGGTCAAGTCTTCTAATTATATTTCTCTTTTTTGTTATATAATTAATCTTTGAGAAAAAAATTATACTGCCAATGTAAAAAAATTATATTGTAGTCCAATTAGAAATCAATATTTAGGATAAATTTGTGAACTTTAATCAAATTGTCTTAAAAGATATATAAATTGGTAGTTTTTAATTGAATAATATTCTATTTATATTGTCAATGTATCATTATTAAACTCTTAATTTTTTTATAGATGTATTTATAAGTAAAAAAAATGTTTTGTTCATGCAAGGTTTAATAACACTCCCTTACACGCCATATAAAATAATTTTAGAAATAAAAAATAATAAAAAGTGAGAATACATAATTGGCACTTATTGAGATGAAAAAATGTTATAGAAAAATGTAGGATATGATATGCGATATGAGATAATATGAAAAGAGAAATTAAAAAAATAGATATTGATGAGATATTTTTAATTAAAGGGTATATTTAAATATCATTATTTTGAGTAAAATGAACTATTATTTCATTGTTTTATTATTTGTTATAGAAGATAGCATTTATATATAGCTATTTTAACTTTTATCCATTTATTTATCTTTTACTACAGTCTATATACACATCTCGAAAATATATCTAAAAACTAATTTGTTGTCCATTTCTGTTGTTCATGAAACATTTCCCTATTTTTTTTAGTAGATGTATAACGAAGTGTAATAAAAGTTGATTTAATAAATCAGGACTTCTAATTAATTATACATCTAAAAAATATGTCTAAAATTATTTTTTTTTTTAAATTCCGTCCGAGATTTTGTGGTGTTTTGAAGTAGCGGTATCGGCTAAAAACATAGATATGTATTTTCCCTCAAACAGAAAATAAAAAGAAGATTTTGTACATCTTCTCTTATTTGTCATTTTCTGTTGAGGTTATAATATCTACGATGTTTTGGATTTATCTTCCAACTTGTCGAATGCTTAGGTTGGTTGATTTTTGGAATTTTTGATCCAGACAATGCTTATCTATACACACATGCATCTATTCAATAAGCAATGTTTTTTTTTCTTACTCTTCTGTTTTCGACACACCGGATCAATCTTTCCCCTTCTTCTGCCTATGCCAGACAATATATACTTATCGGCAATTAATTAATTCTAAGTTAGACAAGGCTCCTACCTAGAGAAGATACTCAAACAATTATTATTTAACGAGTATTACGTCGGTTTTTTTTCCCTTTCATTTAGGATCACAGTATACACATGATGAAAATATATAATTAATATTTACTAAAACTATTTGTTTGTCTTTAGTTTTGCTATTATTATAACATTTTAATACGATCATTTTCTATCTTTTTTTTTAACACTCACCATATACCCCTTGTTTTTTCTGTCTTCTTTTTATCTATCACTTTCTCTTCTCTTTCTGTTGTCACAGTCTTTACGTGTGTACATGGACATGGCGTAAAGCATCTTTATCGTGATTCTGACATATTTGCATGGGGAGCATGAAAGTGTGTTTACGTACATATATACTGTGCGGGGGAAGTGGTCAGGAAGTGTCTACCTTCGGTGGCTCAGCATTAAACTCAATTGGATGGTTTCGAACTTTAGATGAGGACCCCCACCAAATGGTCCAAGACCTCAAATTTATTAGGATGGACCACATGCCCTAGTTAGTCAGAAATTATTACCAAGTGTAAGATTATTGGAATTGGATTTAGTGGATTCAGGCAATTACACAGTCACAAATCTGGACAGTTAATGAAGATTGAACAGTTCATATTTTGACTTTTTTATTTTAAGTCTCACCTATGAGTTAAAATATGATTCGTATGATATTCATTAGATGATCATCATTATATAGCTAACTACATGAATGCGTTAAAATTTCCAACTATAGTATATTATATTAATGTGCACTATCTAATAATTTCTTCCTAGTCAGTCATCTACATAGTGTGGTCATGTAGTTACTTCAATGGCCTACATAGCTAGAAGCTACAATTCGTTTTTCAAATTTAATAAACTTACTGTATGCTATACCGTATTTCTTAGGTGTTGAAAGTTTGATGGGTTGATGGAGTGGCTCTGCTAGTTGTTATGTTATATGAAGCCAAATATAATTTGTGTGTATGTGTCTAATGTCAAACTAAATAACTATCAGTTTACCTGAAGTCGGTAGTTGAACTTGCATGGGTTCTTGACTTGAGCTCCACCTTCGAGTTGACTCAGCCTGCCTTGCCTCATTGCCACCCTGGCTCACCGCAAGCAAATGAAAGTCTGAGTCCAGGTTGTTTGATCCATCGTTCGGCGACCCGAGTCGAATGTCCTCTGGCATCTCCAGCTGCATCAGCTCGCTGGGCTCTGCCACCGTTGATGGTCTCAAAGTTTGGCAGGCAATACCGTCTCCAGTTTCATCTTCGGAACCGGATTCCACCTCGTCCTCTTCTTCCTCCTCCTCTTCCTCTTCAATATCCTCATCCATGTCATCATTTAGGTTGCACTTGGCGGCAGGTGGGTCCACCATGGTGTACATGACTGTGGGGATGTGGTCGGAGGAGGTAGGGTTGGAGGTTGAGTGCTCCGATAGGGCAGGCTTTGGCCTGAGAGGGATGAGATGGTCTATGAAAAAAGTCTTCACGTGTTGGATGAAGCTAAGATCTTCTTGAACCTAAGCAACAAAAATTAACATATATAAGACAAAAGGCACGGTGATTAGGTTAGGTTCACATTGCTACATATCCTTAGGGTTTAGGGTTTTAGGATTCACGAGGTGATCAAAGTGAGGACTAGTTGGTTACCTTATCTGTTGTCCCAAATTCAACGACGCCATCCAATAAAGGAATGCACACCACGGTCTGCAATTCGTATGGCACAAATCACAAATCCATCATTTTATATAAAAATAAAATATTTATTTATTATTTTGATAATTCTTTTCTGTCTTATATTAGCTAAACTTGAATGGATTTTAAAAGAAATGTGTAAAAAAAAAAACACCAATGAAAAAGAAAGAATGGTTGGTTACCTGTATACGAGCACTCTAGCCGTGGAAAATGTTGCAACAGGAAACCACAGGGAATACAAGTTAGTAAATAAATTAATCAACAATTAACCTTCATGTCAGTTAATAAATCCAAAAGAAAAACCACCTTTTGTAACTTCCTTTACATGTGAAAATTTTCAGATCAATTCCTTTGAATAATCAAAATATTTTATTTCACATAAATAATTTTTTACGTGTTTACACTTGTTTTTACGTGTAAGAAGTTATTGAGTGAATATATTTTTTTAATTACAAAAATTATACGTAAATGTAACTGAAAAAACACCTTGGCTAGAATAGCTCGTGAAAATGTTTTGCTGTCCACCTCGTTTGCACCAGTGAGCCATAGATGCTGCCTCCTGGCATATGCCTTTCCAGGCAACCTTGTGGTGAAATTCAGTAAAATGTGTCAAACACAAAAAAATCCAATCATTTTCGCAAATCCTATGCTGCAATAACTAAACTACTACAAGTACTATTGAAATCAAACTAGAATTAAAAATTGCCTCTATCGCAACATTATTTGCACCAAGAGTATCTTAGCGGCTCTCTTGACACACTTATTTGTAACCTAAGTAATTTCATTGTAAATTTTACTCTTTTACACACTTTATCATTTCACCAAGGATTATTTATTTTTAAAAATTCAATACTTAAACTATCAAAACTATTAAATTGTTTTTTTTTAAACCAAAAATAAAGAAACAATTATTAAAAGTATGTTACCAAAATTTCCGATAATTGTATAAAATCTAAGCAATCACAAATAATGATTTGCTTCGTGCAGACAGATGAAGATCCTGATATGTTAAAAAGGAACACAATAATGTCCTATTATAATATTAGACAAAGATAAAAAAAAAAAAAAAACAATTATAGTGATATCTACAATTGTCTATATGTAGTTCACTCATTTAGTTTTTATATATTTCTCTCGTATAAGATATACTTCCTGCGGTCAAATTAAACTCTTGATGTTTTAGCTTCTTCTTATTTTCTTTTTCTTTTAAAATTTTGATGTTTTAAAGATTCTGAGTCTTAATAATTATTTTCTTCCACGTTATATCTCTATTTGACATAGCCTAGATTTAAAAATTACTCTCATCATAAACATTAAATGAAGATATTTTAAATTAAATACGTAGCTTGTGAATAATATTAAATATTTCTTAAATTGTGCACAGTAACTTTAAATATCATAAGTTTTGGTTCAGAGAAAGTATAACATTGTTACGTTAACATGAAATAATTTAAATCCCACATAATCCGATAGTGCCATTAAGTTATTGCACTATTATTACATTCCTAATATAGTCCTACTCCACTAAGCTCTACTAAACTTTTTATTTGTCCTTCTCCCAACAATAGCGTCTCTTACAGAATATATATATAGATAAGCAACGCTATCATTTATAGCTTTGTGTGTGTGTGTATAGACCAGCCTAAATTCACAGCCTACCCTTGCATAATTGACAACTAAATAGCTTGCTGCAATATTTGGTAGGAACATGCACCCATCTTATATCAGGACCAATTGATGTTGTATATCCCCTTGATGGGTGCGAAAACGGTATCATCAATTTGGGAGAAACTAGGAAGCTATAGACGAAACATCAATCAACCAAAAACGGATTTCTAAAGGTGTCCCTGGGTTTGATTTGAGTGTTTATTTTGAAAATAATTTTTATTTTAAAACTTTTAAGATTTAGAAAATAAATATAAAAAAATACTCTAAAATGTTATCGTATTTTTATTTCTTAAAAAAAATAAAAATGTTAATTTGTTATTTTCAGTTTTAGACCTATTTTTTAAAATATGTTCGGAGAAAATATTTTCTAAATTTTAAGCAAACATATTTCACTTTTATTTAAAAATAAAAACAGAAAATAATCAAGTCACCTAGTATTTATTTTTCCCAAATGAAAATATTATGGCGAAAAAAGTTTGATCCTAGAGGAGGGAGAAGGAAAGGAAGATGGAACTGTGATTGCGAAAGCTTCCGAATGCAGGATGCTAGCAAGCAGTAGTGGCATTTTTTTGCAGCTATATTTGCTATAAGTTTTGAAGGCATTAATTTGTCTAGTTTCTCAAAATAGGCAATTCCATCTAGCAGCACTTTTCTTCATGCATATAATTAATGCGCAACTAAATACTTGACCAGCTCAGCAAATTCTATTTTGACAGAATGGCCTGATATATTCCCCAACACATTCTAACATAACTCTCAATATAAATGTTGTCAGTTTGACAGATTTACGTAATTTAACTGCGCTTCATTTACTCCTGGAAGAAGAATATGAGAAACACTCGAATCTTGGAAGAAGAAGTTTAAGTCCCTCTGCTACCTTTTGGCAGAGACAAATTGATGCCATATATACGTGAAAAACTTCCAACAGAGTGAAATTGCGAAATGTTTTACCGTCTGTTGTCAACAAATTCCTTTCAATATAGAATCCACACTAAAACGTCCTTTTTAGTAACATCTCTTTTATAAAATATTTTGAATAAAAACTTTTTTATTGATTCAAATGTGTTAGGATTTATTAAAAGATTTTATTGAAGGACACGAGTATTAATTCTTATTTATTTATTAAAATATTTTATTCACAAATTTGTAAATTTAAATAAATTTCTGTAAATAATAGAGAGGGTATTAAAGAAAATGTTATCAGCATTTTTTTTCAGTTTGTATATATATCTTGCTTCCTACCGACACTTCATAAATTAGAAGCTACTCATATTGCATTTAAACTACACTCACTGAAGCCTCTGCGCCAGTCTGCATGCCTCACCAAAATGCACTTCTCACTGAGGGAAATTGCATTGATAACTTCTAGCCAAAGCTCTTTATGAGAAAATGATTTAACGTCTTTAATTTTCTCTAAACAAAGTAAGAAAGGCGCTTGTTTGCAAAAGCTAAGTTAGCACAAATGGAAAGGTATTAAATTTTTTCAGCTGCTATATATTGTTGCATTTAAATTCACAAGTCACGTTAGCTAGCCTCTCCCTTTCTCTTTCACTAAGGGGGACTCTAATATTTCTATCCACCCTTTGCTAAAGCTACCGTTCCACTTACCTTCAAAGGGAAACTTGAATTATGGACTGAAACTATACATATCTAGAAAAATGGCCTATCAGAAAGAAAAATTCATGGCATCGAATATAGTTCATATTTAAAAAGAAGTCTTAAAGAACCAATAAAGTTAAAGTTAAATTAGATTTCTAAGTAAAGACAATAAAAGCTTTATGAGAAATAATGAATCATGACTTACCCAACACCAGGAGGAAAGGAGAATGAGACACACATCAAATAGAACCATTCAGATTCTGTTAAGTCCTCCGGCGACAAGGCAGCACAAGGCCGGCGAGTCGGCGGATTTGTCTCTCCGACGGACAATGATTCATAAAGTTCTCTAAGTTGCTGACTTCTTTGGAGAGAAGCCTCCTCAGCACTCACCTCCATTGGTTGCACCGTCTTCCGTGTCTTAATTGCTCCATTGTAGTAACCATCACCCCAAACCAGAATCCTAAATCAATATAACATATAATTATATGACCTTAAAATTTAATTTGTTACAAGTGTCACTCTCACACTCATAGGCATACATGTGTCGGTTACAGAAACTAATTAGGAAACATTAATTAGAAGAGTAATTAATTAATGAATCATTATCATATGAGACAACTTGTGTGTATAAAGTGAACTAATAACTACTAAACGTACACTTGCTGTGGACAAAGTTGCCAGAAGAGGCTGTAAGTCCAGTGAACAGATTGCACCGCAGCCTGCAACATGCTTTGAAGGCCAGTGTCTAGTGGCGCAGTCATTGTTTTCCCAACAGGGTTTTTGAAACAGCAGGCTTTCGGTTACTCCTCTGGAACCATATCTATCTTCCTTCAAAATACTTACCCAGAAGTGGGAAAAAAAATTGGCTTCTGAGTTTTGGTGAAGTGTAAATAGGCAATGAAAATGAGTGTTGGCGTGGATCTGAGCCGAAAATCAAACCTTTTATTTATTCCCAATGAAAAAGAAGAGAGAAAATAAGGCAAAGGGAACTTCCAAGGAGAGAAGAGAAGAGAAGGTAAAGAAATTAAGTATAGACCTGCAGATGTGTGTGTGTTGCGTATAGGAGAGAAAGAGATTTTAAAAAGGTGTATGACTTTCAGGTGGTAAGAAATGCTCAGAGAGAGAGAGAGAAATAGGGTTTTGAAACGGAAGAGAATGGTTTTGACTGGTTGGTCTACCAGACAGTTCTAGCTAGCTATATGCTTTCTGAATGATGAGACTGAGGAGGCTGCGCTGTGTGGTTTGTTAGTTGTGTTATTATATATTTTTTAGGATTTTGGTGTTAAGAGAGAAAAGGAAATTGTTTTCTTTTTTAAATCTATTTGGGTATATATACTTCATTGAGGAAAAGTCAGACAGAAAGGATTAATCGATGTGTGATAGACGTTACGATAAGAAAGAAACAAAGAGAAAATGCCAAAAAAAAAATTAAAATGAAAATAGATGTACGAAAATGAAGCACGAGTATACTCTGTGAAAAAAACATGAGGATTATGTGATGCCACTCAACACTAATCACAAACACAAGGATATAATTGTTAACTTCTAAATTATGGGCTCAATTATGATATTGGCCTAGTGTAAAGATTATGAGAAATGTTAAAGAATATATTTTTCTGAATACATTTTTATTATTGATTAAAATTCATTGAAGTTAACCATTTGTTTTAGGTAGGTCTTATTTAATAATAATTTATTGATAATAAAATTTTTTTATTTATAAAAATCTAAAGATAAATATCAGAAGACAAGACTAGCCTTGTCATAGTTAATAGATGCAACGACCCAAAGTTCATGATTAAAAGGGATCAAAAAATTGAGGATTAAGCAAAGTTATAAATATCTACCAATTTATCCTAATTTTAATTTTTTAAAATAAAATATTATATATAGAGAGAGGAGGAGAGAGTTTTATAATGAAAATAATTAATATATCATTTTTATTTCTTAGCTATTCTATTAATAATCTTACGAGATATTTTCAATTCAATTAACTGACTCATAACCTTTTGACTCGTGGACTTTTTTTTTTATTTCTCAATTTAAGTTTCTAGCTAAAAACTCTAACATAAATTTGAATTTCATTTTTTTAATTTCTACCGTTATACGTTCATGTGCTTATGTTACTAAGAAGTCTAAACCAGTTTATTTAACAACTTGTATAAACTATTATAAACATAAATTCAATTTTTATGGATAAAAAATACTCTCATTTCTATTTTCTTTTGCTTTTTGAAGTATTATAATTTTTCTTTTATTTATTTATATATTTTGTATTTTAAAATTAATTATGCAAATTGACACACCAACCTTTTATAAAATGGGTAAACTAGCTAGTATTCCAGATCCAATTTTACAGAAAGTGAGTTGGATTCATGTTTTACGTGCGTCGAATCAAGTTGTTGATGCCTTAGCGAAACTTGAGCTTGATCTTCATTATTCTTTATGCCTCTTTGATGTAGTTCTTAATTTCATTGCTAATGTATTGAGAGTAAATCTTGCTTGTATTAAATTTTTCTAGCTTTTATAAAATTTTACTTTTTTTTGTAATCACACGTCTATTAGACTTGCACATGTGATTTGGGTTGGATTTTAGTTAGATGCAAAACTTTAAATCTCTCACTCAATTCAATTTTAATTAAATTCATTAAATTAAAATCAATCTAATTTAATACTTCAATCCAACACATAAAAATATAATTGGATTGGAGTTGGATTGGATGTATTTGTAGATTGGGTTTGATCCACTCACACGGCTATTTATAAGGATTAAAAATATCTTTAATTAAGTATTTATTTGATAAGCCCTTATAAAATGAGAGTTTATTTATAACCTCATAAAACGTAAAATATTGAAATAGATAAAAAAAATATTTTTTTAAATTAAATATTCATGAAGCATATCAAAATAATTAAACAAAAGAAATATAAATTATTTTTATAATTTTAAATAAGTTATGACATTTGTCTCATAATTACTTATACAAAATATTGGATATGATAACAATAATGTCGACGAATGGTAACTCTCCATCAATACATAGTTCAATGTGTTTGTATTCCACAAGGAACTATATTTAAGACATAAAATTCTCTTGGTTTTAATACCTTTTGAGTGGATTTAACTTCATTGAGAGCAACCTTATGAATTTGGTTTAAATATAACATGTAATTATCTCTTGTATCAAGGTCATTAGGATTTCTTTGAATCAATCTCTTGATTAGTTTAGTTGTGGTGGTGATATTGATATGTGTTACATCAAGGGTTTATTGGGTAAAGTCAACAAGGTTTGCATTAACTACTCTACTCGACTTTGAATTGAGAAGATTAAAATAAAATATAGGATTTTCAGTTTGCCAAATAGCATCCAATTCTACACCTTGGATTGCATAGGAGGATGCAACAAATAAAAGGTACACTAACACTAAGGAAGGAGGAGAAGTTGTGAGACATTATTGACTTTGTCTTATTTCTTCTTCTTTGGCTTTTTGTTTAGTCTTTTTGCCTAACTTCTTTTATGTTTCTCAAATGAAAATAATGGTGTATATAGGTTCATTTCATAAAATTTAATGTAATGTGGTTGTTATTCAGTTGTAGCAACTTCTAAAAAGAGCCTTATACACCTAACACTACACCTAGATTTATTAGTTTATAGCTAATTTATCAATAATATACTCAAATCTTCTGGAGAATGTTTGACAACCTAAATAAAGAAAAAAATTAGTTTTTTTTTACATCACCTGTTACGAATAGACTAGATTGACTATCTTGCCTTGATTTCTATTTTTAATTTTTATTTTATTTATTAAATTTGTGGATAAATTCTTATAATATATCCACAATTGTAGTCATCATATATTCATATTTTTCTTTGTGAAGATATTGAAAACTTTAATTAATTATTATAACTGCATTTAATATTTGCATAATTAATTCTGCAAGGTAAGTGTATCTTGATAATAAGGTAGATTATGTAAAATATTTGCGAATTTCTTTTTCAACTTTTCCTTCATTAAAATTTGGCATCAGGAATAAAAAAGTAGTTGAAATTAACACCTCAATTAAATGAAGGATATTTTAGAGATAATAATATTAAATAAGGTAAATTTAATTGAAATTTTCTTATATATGAGACCAAGAAAAGAGTGTTTTTTATTCTTACATTAGAGAGTACTCGTTGTAGCTAGAAGTGACATAGAGAATACTTAATTGTAATAAAAGAATTGATTAATGAAATCCTTCAAGTTTTGAAGGAGAACTAAACGTAGCCAAGAATTCAGATGAATTAGTATAAAACCTTTGTGTTTTTTTATTGATTTATATAACTAGTTCTTTTCTATGAGTTACTTCTACACTATTGTATCCAAGTTTTGTGAACTGGTTTTTTAAGTACAATGTGATTTTGAACCCTTTGGACGAAATCCATCGTCCATTGATATCTGATTTTTGAAAGACTAAGGGTGTATTTGGTTTGTATTTTCATTTTCTGAAAACTGTTTTCATTTTCAAAAGATTAGAATTTTAAAAATATGTTTGGTTTGACTTCTTGTTTTCTGTTTTCGGGAAATAAAAACACTGAAAATTTATGATATATTAACTTCTTGTCTTTTTTGTATTTTTAGATTTGCTTAAAATTACATTCCTTGCCATCGCCTTTTCATTTTACCCAAAATGAGGTTTCTGTTTTGAACTATTGAAAATGAAATTTTATTGTTTTCATTTTCTGGTTGTTTCCTATTTTCATTTTCATTAAAAATATTTTCAAAAATCCAACCAAACACATTTTTATCACCATTTTTTGTTTTCACTGAAAATGAAAACAGAAAACAGTCAAACCAAACACCCCTAAGTTTTTATCCATCTCACTATTCAACTACCCTTTTAATGTATTTAAAGTACTTCACAAACCATGCTGCAAAGTTTCATGTTGGTTTGTAGGGACTGTCATTGATCTCAAAAGTAGCTAAAGTAGATTGTTGAGGTCTCAAAAAGGATTACCTATGGAGGGTTCTAATCGGTGGAGGATTTTGAGCAATGAAGAATTGAGTGAAGTGTCATCGTGTGAAGTGTCGTAGTGTATAAGCTCTTGAGAAGTTTACGACCAGGAATGTTACATGTTACAAAAATCACCTTCAACGACAGCACCCGATGAAGAAAGATTATGGAAGGAGTTGGGAAGGGACCTCATGTGTAAGATGTACAATAAACTTATGGATCTTAGATCAATCCAAAGACGAT
The DNA here is from genome assembly GCF_000004515.6 of Glycine max. Lineage (NCBI taxonomy): Eukaryota > Viridiplantae > Streptophyta > Magnoliopsida > Fabales > Fabaceae > Glycine > Glycine max. The sequence continues at coordinate 15,691,343 of NC_016089.4, forward strand.
AAATGATAGTGCATGGTGGACCACCCTAAAATCAGTCAATTAATTAATTATTTTATCACTATATTGGTAAATCATGTCTAAATTAATTTTAATAATAAAATTAAATCTATTTAACTTCGTAATCATATAAATAATTTTATTATTTATTTTCTATTATTTATCTTAAATACTACCTCCGTTCTTTTTTTATTGGCTGTTTAAGGTTATTTTGCAAAAATAAAAAATACAATAAATTTTATTAATTGTATTAAAATCGTTTTATGATTTTCTATTTCATCTTTTTTTCAGTCGGTAATAAATATATGTATAAATTAATTAAAGATTAAAAGTCAAAGTAAATTCATAATTGATAAAATAGTAACTAATGTGATTTTCAAATTTGTAAAGGATAAATAAATATTTTTTTAAAATCCAACAATTTAAAAGGAACGGGGAGTAGTTATACACTCTTTTATATTGAATATAATAATTAGCACCACCAATGTTTGTCGCATTAGATGTCGAATGGATGCAAAAGTAAGTGACCTGTAGTGCAATTTAATGAGGGCAAATCAAAAGGAATTTATTTTTTAAAATTGTGTTCCTCTTCTAATATTTTAAAATGAACGAGCATAAGTTTAGAATAAGTTAACAACATTTTAATATATATACATTTTAGGTAAGAGGAATAATTTATTAGGAGAGATGAGAGAATTAAATAGTAGTTTTTTGATAAAAAATTTAAGATTTAGATTTAATTATTAATTAAATGAAGTGAGAGAAAAATTACATGTATTTAATATTGACATGCATTTAATATTGACTCTCTTGCACAATATTTTTTTCTCACTTTGTTTAATTTACAATTAAATTTGAACTTTTTACTTTAATCTAAGAACTACTATTTAATCTTCTCACCTTTTATAATAAAACATTATTTTCACCTGATATGACCTCATATATATATATATATATATATATATATATATATATATAAAATTAGATTTGTTAAAAATGATAACATTATAAAAAGAGATACTAAAATCCAGTATTTTGTACTTTTAATAATTTTAATTAAACTTAAATAACTTTTGTTTCTCATAAAATATGTTATTTTTTTTATTTGGTCTCTGACATTTTTTTAGCTTTAATCCTTATAATTTTTTTATTTTTTATTTTAATTTTTATTAAGTAATAATATTAAATAATGATATGATAATGATGTATATATATCATTAACTTATGACACTATCAAGGAGTCTAATAAGATAATAATTAATCACATAATTTTTTTGTTAGTTATATTTTTAAATTTCTCATCAACTAATTTAAACAAATAAAAAATATTTAAAATCATATTTTACTAAAAAAGTAATTACATATCATTTCTCATACAGATTGATAACATCAAAGTTAATAAGTTGTTAATGTTATTATTTTATTAGAAATTAATGTTATCACTTAAAATAGAAATTAAAATAAGAAATTGTAAAAACTAAAATAAAAACATTTTTTAAAAGACTAATAAAAAATCTTTTATTCTATTTTATAGAGACTAAAATAAAATATATTGAAAGGAGTTCATTAATGATTAAAAGTCTTGTTCTTAATTTTTTTTTTTACTGCTATCAGTTTATACCACTTTCCGAAAAAGAAATAATGCAAGACAGTGGACGGTACGGAGGATTTCCGTGGCACGGAATTTAATTAAATCACCAAAAGCGTGAAAGCTGAAACAAAACAATCCCTGGAAATCTCACCGAATAAAGAAAGAATCAGAGGTCTCTTGGGACCGTCGTAAAAAAATTAAAAAAATATTTATGAAAAAATAATAAATATAAAAGTAATTAGAGGTAATATAATTTTTTATTTCTCAATAAAAATATTCTATCTCAAATTCTCAATCACTTCCCTTACTTAAATTAGGTACGTTCAGCAGCAGAGTGGGAAGAAAAATACTAGTATTAATTTTGCATATGATTTATATAAAAAATATCAAAAAATTAAATAAAAACTTTAATGACTATATCTTACTAGTATAAAACAAGTTTATATGACAACTCAATCATAATTAATTGATTGCATGAGTAGTTTTAAGATAATTATTATAAAAATCAATAAATTTATCTTATATAATAATTATTAATGAATGACTTGTAAATTTATTTTATATTATGAGCATATAATTCTTTTTCTTTAAAGAAAAAAATATGTGATATAATAAAAGAAAGATGTATATTTATATGATTTTTAATGTAACTCATAAAATATTGATATAATAATATAAAATTTTGTCATTTTTATATGTGAAAGAATAATTTATATAGAGAGAAAATTTGTGATCATTCACTTTATGTGTGAAACTTTTTTTGACAAATGACAACTCATGTACCACAAAGTGGATTAATATCTGATTTATTAGATTAAAGGATAACTGTATTCTTTAACATAAGAAAAAAAATTGTTTCCTAATTTCTGTTGACAAAAAAAGATGAAGGATTATTAATTATTTTTCCTTCAAATGAAAACAATACGCGTTTGATGCTTGCTTTGTGTGAGCCATTAAGGCTCTTAATTTGCGTCTAACGATGCTGACTAAGTTAACACATTTGAAGCTACTCTACCGTACGATCCCCACCTTTTGGTAGTGCTGTTGACTATAGATGTCTTGGGTTCCAGGTGTTAATTATTAGTGGCAAGAGCAGTTCATACGAAGTTGCAAGGAAGGAGCAGAATTAAGCTATTTTGTTAGATAAACATACGCTGGTGGAGGCAGATACCAAAATATAAGTCATGTCAAGGGCTCAATTTCATATAACTCTGTTAAAGCGATTTTGTTTGCTCATGGCCGCCAGAAAATGGTGCTTTTGTGACAGTGCCATCAAAATGATCCAATTAGGTTGTTACTGCTGTTCGTGCCAACCAAACAAACAAGTATTTTAGGCTAATTTTGAGTTAATGAGTGGCCTTACACGGTTACTCCCTTAATTAGTTTAATCATTATGCGTTATATAAAACTCCCTCCAATCCAGAATATATGATATTTTTTTAAAAAAAATTATTCCAAAATATATGTTATTTTATAAAATTAATGTTAACTTAAATACTTATATTTATAAGATTACTTTCAATAAATACTTTATAAGAGTAGTACATAAAAAAATAAGCCATTAATTAAAGAAATAAAAAATATATTAGGAAGTCATGTAATGTTTTTTTGAAATTCAATAAATTAATTATATGTATCCAGAGACTAATTGAATTTAAAACACTACAAATATCGGAAACATAATACCTTGAAGTCTTAGCTAAACTATCGGCTACATGGTTGGCTTGTCTCTTAATGAAATTCATTCTAGAATTTCGAATACTAAGCTGAATGCACATCTTTTATCCATGAAAGGGCCTCAGCTACTTTTGGAGAGGGAATAGCAGGGAAGGTGGCTGTTTTTGCTTTGATAAAAGCACTGTTATCATCCCCAATGCACCAAAGGACAGCGTCAACGTTCCATTTGATAAACCCATTTTCAGGCGGTTGCCATAATCGACTATGCACTGCAATGTCATCTTTTTTTCTTTTTTTTTTTTTTGTTACACGCATGTATAATAATAATAATAGTATTTTTTATAAAACCAAATCATGACAATAAGTTATTTTTTACTTTATTTCTCTTTAATCAGACAATTTATATTTCCGTATATATTCTATTTTTATATGTTTTCTCACTTATTCACTTTGATTCCTTATTTTTATATTCAACACAACTAAATATTATCTAATAAATTTCATCTAATTATATCTTAAAAATGTATTATTAATATTTTTCAACCTATAATTATATATATACTATAAGTTAATATCTCTTTTCACTAGGCATGACAGTTAAAGTTGAACTCGTGGGTACTGGTTCGATCTCATCTCAACTTTAACGAGGGAAAGTCCACCTTTTTAATTAATAATTATATATAATTATTAATTAAAATCATACATATTCAAAATATATATATATAATAAATTACATAATTATTTAAGTTTTAAATATGTTTTTTTATGTAATATACTAATTTTTTATATTATTATCAATTAATTTTATTTATTTATTTTGTAACCTGATTTTGTTTAGATTTTTACATTTGACACTTGTGCTTAGTATTGGTCTCTTAAGTTATAATCTGGTGAACTATCAGAATTTCACATCATCACTTACAAACTAATAGAATATCAAGTCATTACTTAAAGAATTTACACTAACAACAAATATTAAATGCAATTTTTTTTTTAAATCAGATAACAAAATGAATGAAAAAACTTAATAAGTAATCATCTGAAAAATAAATATATTACATATATGAAAATATATTTAAGCCATTATTTAAAGATCAATTACTATTTTTTCGAAAGCTATCTATCCATCTAATCTCTAAAACAAATGTTCTGATGATTTTTGGACACTGCACAATGCCAATTAAGACTCTCTTGACCCTCTCCATTTCTTATGAACATTTTCCAGAATAAATATATCCTTAATAACGAGGGATTAGGAAAGAACATTCCACATGTCTGCGTAATAAGGTACACTCTCCCGTGTGCAAGCCGTGTTCCACTAAGGTTTAGTGCACTATGTTTATTAAAAAGAAAAAAGGTTTAGTGCACTAATTAAGATCTTGGTGGTACTTGCTTCATTTTCTTTCTTAGTCATGTGTATGGCAGAATGTAATTGGGCCAGCGCATGTATCCACGATCCACCAATTTGGTACTTCACCAACCGTACTTGAATACCTGATCCTCCATATTATTGCTCGTTTGCATGCTATAAATATGATAAGTAGTAAACCCTTCTCGACTAGCTATAGCTGAAGAATCAAATTCCAACACAAAAACGAGAACACAAGACATAAGGGAGTTGTACTAAAGACGACAACAATGGAATCAACTCATGTAATATCCATTACAAATGGAGAAGAGAATGTTGCTCCAACGAAGAATGCTAAAACATTCCAATTTTCACTTTCACTTCCACCCGTTTTTTCCCGTCTTAGAGAAAACAAATTAATCCAGTTCTCTCTTTTCCCCATCACTTCCTATCTGAGGCAAAAGAAAGACACTAAAAAAATTATCCACAGCATCAAAGTTGGAATCTCCCTTGTATTGATTTCACTCCTGTACTTCGTGGATCCTCTCTATGAGCAAGTTGGAGATAATGCTATATGGGCTATCATGACTGTTGTTGTCACTTTTGAATTTTCTGCGGGTATAGTACGTACTTTCATTAGTAATTAACTCTTACTTCTTATACAGAAGTTACTTCGTGCATGGCTTTGAAGCAATGTATATAAAGTTACTTGATTAACATGCAGGAGCTACGCTAGGAAAAGGTTTAAATCGCGGAATGGGAACCATATTAGGAGGTGGACTGGGTTGCATAGCCGCAGTTTTGGCTCAAAACGTTGGCGGAGGAATTGGCAACTCGATTATAATTGGTACTTCTGTATTTATCTTTGGTAAGTTTCTAATTAATAAACCTCTTAACTGTTGGTTTAATTATTTCAAGTTATAGAGTTACAGTTTGTGTTTAATTAATCAAAACTGTAAAGAGTTTAGGACAAATGCTTTGCAATTGCAGTCGTAGATAAAAACCTTTAAAACTGTAATATCGAGAGCATGGCCACGTTAACTATTGCTAATATAACCATAGTTTAAAACACTGGTTCCTTTAAGAAAGACACAATTGTCTAAAGAGTAAAGATATATAAACACTTTTAATATCAAATATTTCTTCAATAATATTAATTAATTTTTTTATCACATCATATTATTTATTATATTATTTATATTATTAAAGATAAAAATTAATTTAGTTAGTTACAAGTTAATTATTAATTTAGTTTGTTACAACTTAATTTAATTAATTACAAATTTAATTATATAAAATTCGATATATAAAAATTCATTTGCTCATTTAAGTATTATCAAAAGTAATATTTAAGTTTTTATTTTCTCTTCTTTCCATTTCCATTTCTCTACGTTAAAGTTTACCATATATTTTACTTTTAGAGCAACTAGATTGAAAGTATGTGGTTCTAATCTTATTAAAGTATAAATTCTTATCAAGAGATGTCTCTTGGAGCAAGTATTAACAAATACCCATGAAGTTACAAGTGATTAATATTTAAACACCCATGTTTTAAAAAATTTCTAGATCTTGTGCGCATGTATATTTATGAAATACGAATGAATATATATAAGGATGGGATGTTATTTATAAAACCTTCTTGTGAACTTTTTGAAATTATTGAATTGAAAAGAAAAATTGTTTTAAAGTAAAAAAATTAAAATAAGTAGTAATATGTAATTATTTGGATTTATTTAAAATACATAAAAACTAAAAAGGAGAAATATTAGGTCAGAGATGCTCTTAAGTGTATATGGATTATTTTTCCATTGTGGAGACTCCGTGTTGTTCTACTAATATTCTGTGTATGATGATGGAAGTTGATTTGGGCCTTTATTTAATTAAAGTGCTCAACATTAAGCAGTTAGTGACAAACTTTTAATTTCAGGAACAATTGCGACATATTGTCGCCTATTCCCTAGTGTGAAGAAGAGATACGATTACGGAGTGATGATCTTTATCCTCACTTTTAATTTGGTTGTGGTGTCTGGTGTGCGCATTCAAGATCAGAAAGTTTGGAAAATAGCAAGTGAACGTCTTTTAACAATTGTCATGGGTTTCGTTGTGTGCATTTGTGTGAGCTTCTTGGTCTTCCCCTTGTGGGCCAGCGATGAACTTCATGATTCCACTGTCTCTAGATTCCAACACCTTGCCAATGCATTACAAGGTATATCACTCATATACAGAAATTTAGTTTCTTCCTTTTTATACTATAATTTTTCGTAGTCAACTTGAATAATTAACATAGTATTTGTCATACTAACTTATAATCAAATATGTGAATGTTTTTAGTTCAACTTATTTTCTTTTGAAAAATAATAGTTTATTTTTACTAACTTTCTGATGGATTCTTTTATAACCGAAAAAAGAAGTTTTTAAAGTAAGGGCGACATGAATTTTAATAATAAAAAATATTAAAAGAGGATCAATGTTTATCAATATAAAACTTGTCACTCTTATACTGTTTACCAATTTCATATAAAATTGTAATTTCTATCAATCCACTTAGTAAAAAAAATATAAAAGAATATTTTGTTTACAAAATTATTAAAGAATATAAAATAATTAACTTTCATTTTATATCGGTTGAAAAGAATCCTTCCTCGGATAAAAACTTATAAGATGTTGGAAAGAGTACTGTATCAAAATTAAGTGGTATATCTTAATGTGCACTTTTTTTTTGAAGCAGTGTTCTTGCATTTCAACATTGCAAACTAGTTAATTCATCACGCCAAAAAGAAAAAAAATGCTAATTTTCATTTGATATACTCAAGCTCTGACTATATACTTTTAATTTATTTTCACATTAGAAGCTCTTTGCATTCCACTATATACTATACGCATCTAAAAGATACTTTCGAGAATATTATTACTCTCCAGATACATATTTGATTTCTAAGGCATAAAGTCGTGATTAAATTTGCATCCTGTCCAAGTGGATGACAAGAATGGGTTTTGTTGAAGAGTTTAATTTTAATGTATTAGCACCTGTATTATATTGATATAAAATCAAAATTAATTTCTTTAGAATAGGCCCATGAGATATTGTCTTTCTCTTTCATATAAAATTATAACTCTTTTTTATGTGGGCAAGGCTTATGGCCCACCCTATCAAATAATCATCATCTTAATAAATTTACTTTTTGTTTAATTTTTTTATTATATTTTTAGCTCTCTCATTTTTTTCTTCATATCATCTATTATATTTATCATTTGTTATTCCTTTTAATCTCTTTCTACCTTAATCCATGTTATTTTGGAATAGACGTTTATCATCATCTCTCATAATTCTACAAAGTAATAGCTAAACTAAAAAGAAAGTTTTGTCTTTCGTACTATAGGCTGCTTGGAGGAATATGTCAAATTTGCTACTGAAAAAGAAAATAAGAAGGCTGGTGCTAGCTTCACTGTTTGCAAGTCGCTGTTGGACTCCAAATCAAAGGATGAGATGCTGGTACTTACAGATTCTCCAGCGCGTGTTCGTCTTGTGTGGTAGAATCATATATATGTTGTTAATTAAATATGAGAAAAAGGGTTTTATGATTGACAATTTAAAAAAATTTTAAGTTATCTAATCATAATTTATTATATATGATAAATTTATTAATTTTTAAAATAATTATTTTAAAGTAATTTAAATGATAATTTATTATTTTACACTATTAGGACATACAAACTCATTAAATATATACTTATGAAAGCTTTAACGTAAAATGAGACATCCTTGTAATTTCATGCTTATTTTAATTTACGAAGTGTAATAGTATAATTTTTATCGAGACGAAGAAAGGATATGCAAGTGAATAATAAAAATATATCCTGTGTTTCAGGCAAATTTCGCAAAATGGGAACCATGGCATGGAAAATTTGGATTTTTCTATCCATGGGAGAAGTACCTAAAGATTGGAGAGGTTCTTCGAGAACTTGCTGCAATTATTCTTGCTCTGGGAGGTTGCCTCCAAGCCTCAACTACGGTAGTTAAATAATACATTTAAGAATGCAGTCTTTTTATTTTTATTTTTATCGGAAACTGGATATATCAGCAATCCTCAGTGTGAATTACTTTTGTTCACACATTCCATGCAAAATGACAAAAGATAATAGGCTTTTCTTTTGGTCCATAAATATATAGTATTAGGAAATTGCTTTGCGCACGAGTCAAATTACTGGTACATCCAACATATGATAGACAATTTCAATATTATTTTTCCGTAGAGATGATATAGATTCATGATTCGTAAGAGAAAGTTTATGTATTCGTAATCTGTAAATTTATCGTAAACTTATAAATTAACACAATGCTCTAACCAACTGAGCTAATAGACTAATTATGTTATAAAATAATTAATGTCACTATATATAACACTAAATATTTATAATATATATTTAATGCACATGTAAGATAATAAATTTTATGATAATTAATTTTAATCTAATAATTAATTGTCACAAAATTTATTATATAAATTTATATATATATTAAATATATATTAAAAAATTTAGTGTTATATATAATAATATCAATTATTTATAATATAATTGATATAATAATTCAATGTTGTAACTTAAAAGTCACATCCAGCATGTATGAGTGTGGGTCTATTTTGGTCCATGGCTTATTTTGGGTTTAAATGGTGATTGTTGTTAGCCCATGGAATTGGCATCGGTTTGTCAAACAGTCCAATTGGAATCATGTGAAGCAATTGGGTCACGGATTGTGTGGACTCTGCAAGAACTTGGAGACAGCATGAATCAAATGAGGAAAGGTGAGGCAGAGCCTCAAATATCAGCAAAGTTGAAGGCAGCGAGAGCAGAGTTAAGCTTGGTGATTGCCACGTCCAAGATAGCAGCAATTGAGAATATTGATGCACTGGCAGTAGCAAGCTTCGTGTTCTTGCTCAAGAAAGTGGTGGATAAAGTAGAAGAACTGGCCAAAGAAGTGGAGCAAGTTGGAGACATTGCCGGTTTTCGTGCTCATTCAAGTACTATTGTCTCTTCTTAGACGCCAATCTCTTGAGGGTTCAGCAGTTTGATCTGTCATCCATTCATTGAACCAATGATTTGTTATTCAAATATGTGTTTGATATTTGTGTATATATTAATAATATACTCCAAAAGTTCGGTCGCCAAATCAATTAGTGGCCGAATTAAAAATGGTTTCACGATTTCATCTGTTGCTAAACTGCTAATCGCTATTTGTAAGGCCGATGTATATAACATGATTATTTATTTGATGGTTAAATAATAACCCTGACACTAACATCATTAACGGTTAAGTCTGTAAATAAAACCTTTTCTGTGATAGTGATACATTCTTCCTATATATAAATCCATACAAGGATTAAGAAGGTATATTTACTCTTTGGTCTTAGACCGGATGAAATGAGATATTTAGTTAAGTAGTTGCTAGAGGCATACGTGAAATTTTAGAACAATTCGTGAGCAAAAGAACCAGTATCCTTTTTTTTTTTTGACAAACTTTTTAGTTTTTCATTAACTCATATATTTTAGTATAACCACCCCTCAAATTTTACTTGAGTGCCAAATGACCAGACATCCACATCCACGTGCAATAAGTTTAAATGGCCGGCAACAGGCAGGGTTCTCTATTATTGGCTCCGTTTGAATTAAGAATGGGTTAAATTAATGAGAAGGTCCTTGAACTATTCGGGAAAAATATCAACTATAATATTATTCACACACCATTTTGTCACTTCTCTTATATTAAAAATTGAGTATATGTTTATGTATTGTGTGCTATGTATTTAAGAGATTAATGATTGATAACTAATTATTAGTTTATTAATCAAAGTGTCAAACACATTAGTAATCACATATTTTTTATTAAACGGGTCACATTCAATAGATTGAACAAGTTGTATGAATTATTACAATTTGTAATTTGTATTATGGATAAAAAAAACATATCACAAATATCTTCAAATATCTTATTAGCCAATAGAAAGAAGTATAAGAAAAGGAGGGTAAGAAATCATGTTCCAACAAAGAATATGTGCTTATTAATATTAAATATTGGAATGTGAATGAAAACATGCAAATTGCAACTTGATCAGAAAAAGACAAACAATAAATAAATAAAACTGTGAAGAAGACTCAAACCTGCCCACAAAATATAAAAGTGTTGTGTTATAGAAATTAATCAAAGACCATAAGAAGATGGGCATTCCTTCAGAAATTGCAGCGGCTGCGATTGGTTTGTTGTGCTTGTGGAGTGTTGCTGACAGTGTTCCCAACACCAACATCACTGTCATTCTGTGCAACGTTGGGGCGTACACCTCAGGTGATCCTTTTGCTGTCAGTTTATCCTATGTTGTTAGAGAATTGGAGACAGAGACTCCAACCAGGAAAAACTACGATTACTACAACATTTCTCCATATCCTAATGCCTTTGCCTATGGACATGCTGCTTGCAACCTTAATCTGACTGCCACTGACTGCAAAACCTGTCTTGGTGCTTCTAAAACAGCCATGTTCAACGGGTGTCCGAAACGTGTAGGAGCTCGTTCGGTGCTGCATGATTGTACAATCAGGTATGAGCAGTACCCATTTGATGATTGAGATACAGAATTATTGGAGCTTTGGATTTCTGTTTCCACCGCAAAGCTTTGTAAGCCATAAATTTGTTTGTGTACCACAAATGTATGTATGGGTTACTTATAAAGTCAAAAATACTAGTCTAGTACGACCTATTCGCTCATCAAGTCTCATTTTGATTTCCATTTGCTTTTGACTTTGGGTTTTGATTCCTTTACATGTTGAACAAGATAATAAAATTTCTAACCTGAATGTAAAGCTTCTCAATAATAGAATTAGTGAGTGCGTGATTAAATTAACTCTTTTATATGAAAAGAAATTGTCATATATGTCAAGAAAAGGTCAAACCGGTTTATATGCCTGCTTTATTATTATCATATATGTGAAGAAAATTTTGAAGAGCATAGATGAAAGAGCTTCCAAACATGTTAAATAAATTGATTTTATATGAAAGGTTTGATTTATGTATCAATTCCTTTTTTTTTCCCTCTGAATTTTAAGTTATATATTGAGATTTGAGAAGTATATGCATATACCAACTGAATTACTGCTATCACTTACTAATAAATTACCAGCTTGGAAGACTAAAAGGTAACAAACCACAAACATTAATGAATTTTTGAAAGGAGGCAAGATTAATTAAGCGCATTACCAACCAAACCAATATTTACAGATATTAAAAGAAAGGGTTCATTATGTGTTTTAATGTCTCAAAAATTTACATATGTACATGAAAAATTGGATGAATATAGTTTAATTTTTCAGTTGCAATTTTGGAGCAATATATCACAACTGTAAAAGTTAATCCTCATCTTAATCATTCATTTTCTTGAAATTTAATGGTTAAGATTAGTTATTCATTACAACCATTAGATTTCAAGAAAATGAATGATTAGGATGAGACTTGGAGTAAGTTGATCCCTCTTTTTTAAAAAAAAATATTTGAAAAAATCATTTATAGCTCATATTCATTGAAAACAAGTGCAGAATTAATTGATATTTATAGCTCATAAACTGAGGGATGAAACAGCCAAACATATTCGTAATATCAGCTCCTGCTGATGCAAGCCAATTTGCAAAAGTTTCATATTGATAGAATTTCAAATCTCAAACCAAATGAAGCTTTCATCAATTAGTTACTTTATTCGGAATCTTATGTTAGTGCCAAATTTGATCATCTGCTAGATCAACATTAGCTTATTCCAGTAAAACGAACAATGCCATACCATATCACAAAACATAGTACCAAAATGTCATTACAGCAACAATGCCACTTAAAATGCAAAGTGTGTCCAACCTACTTTCGTTTTTAATCTTCTCCTCTTTCAACTTATTTTGCACTTTTGAGTACATAAGACAGGATTCAAGTACTTCACTAAAATTGTTGCTCCTTCGGCAGCTAAGTGCTTCCTTAAGAATAAGCAAACTGTTCCTCCCATTAACATGAGCACATTCCATGTCTTCCAACTGCATACTCAGCTCTGTTGCCTTAAGATTTGTTTGAACACCCTCTTCTTCAATGTGAACCACTCTAAACTTCATAATGAGGATGCACTGCACTGCTTCAGAAGGAAGAATGCCCTTGGCAGAGAGAACAGATCCAAAACGAAAGACAAAATCCTTGTCTGTAGGCCAATGCCTTTGTCCATCTAAAGGGCTCCAGCTTGCAAGATTAGCAGATTGCTTTATTTTCTTGTTTACTATGATCCAACTAAGCAAGAGACCATCACGAAGCTCCTGCCATAGTTTCCCATCTTTCTTTTCCCTTTCCATGGATGTAATTGGTGGCAATCCATCAGATACTGAAAGGGTAACCACACCATCATTATTATCATCTCTATCTGCACAACTGAGAAGATCAATCCGGAAAGGACAGTTAAAGAACCACTCATCATAGCCATTTGCATTCGGAATTCCCCATAGAACTTTGGAGCAGATTGGTTTCTCCTTAAACCTGATATCCACAATGGAAACAAAATCTGATGGAGAGATGCTTTCAAATTCAATCATGTCCCCATAATATTCGGCCTCAGTCCAATCATCAGGGTACTGAAGATTGTTGTTCCATTGATACTCTCCTACCTCCTTGTTTACAATAAGAGGAAAACAATCTGCATAGAATTTTCTGTATCCACCGATAGAAGATATTAAACTTTTGACATCTTCCCTATTGGTTGAAGGCCACACAGAAGAACACACATTTTCCCATAAACTCTCTTCTTTAGAGATGGAAGAAAATGATGCACAAGTGCAAGCTGCACTAGCCAGCGTTGGGCCATCAAGACGTCGTAATATGTCATAGAAGAGATCACTACTCAGCGAGGTTATACTCTCAACAGGTGCAACTGCCATAACAATAATCCTGTGACTGTCAAAGAACATAATTCAAATCAAAATAGCAAACACAGAAATGTAGAAAACAGAATGAATTACTACTTTTTAATACATTGGCCAATAATGGGGCATACAATGTTTTGGTAACATGGTAATCTCATTTCTGTAAAGACTGGTGCCTTTGGACATGGTCAAATACTAAATATGACCACCCTTCCTGGTAGAGATTTATATGTAACATTTAATAATATATTAAATCTGCCATAACCGTACACATCTTAGTAATTTTCACACCCTACCTAGAACTAGAATACATCATCATTCACAGGCAAAAATGACTCGGGGATAGGGAAGAAAGCTACATAAGATTCGTGATAGCATAAACTTGTCGTATTAAAATAACTACTACTTTAATTTTAATTTCAATGAAAATATTGGTACTAACATATTGTGGGAGAGTAATTGATCAGCTCAAATTTCTAAAAGTAGAGTGAAAATTAATAAATCTCTCTCATCTAAGAAACTTAATTGTGAATTAGAAGGTTGGAATTCAAAATAAATGTGAGCTTTCTAAAACCTAAGATTAGTAAGAAGAGTAAGGCATGTTGTATCAATATACCCTGTAACATAGGTGGAACTGTAGATATTGCTTTTGTCAATATACCAAATAACGTCTCTTCTAGACACTCCAGTACAGCAAATCAGATTGAATGTAGACTAGTGACAGATACTGCTTCAAAGCCTGCAATTATGAAATAATAAGTGTATTGACTAGTAAAGCCATAAGTCTGTTTTAGAACTTGTTATTATGCATTTAAGAAGTTTTTTTTTTTATCGGCTGAATGCATTTAAGAAGTAATCTAAGTTTGCAGTGAAGATAATATCAGCATCGAATTAGTTCTTGAGAAGCTAAACTAATAATAAAAAAGTAACAACGGTACTATATCCTTCGTAATAAACATTCTTCTCACCATATTGTCCGGGTTTAACTATGAGAAAACACTATATAGCAAAGCAGAGAATGAGTGATTATAACAACTGATTCAGTACTAAACACTCAAGGTAAGCTACTTAGAAGCACTAAAATTCACTCTTTGGAAAAGATGATTCGTCATGACATTACTAGTACAAAGTATAAATAAGTAAATAGCATAGGAAGTATAGTAAACTAAGAGAGGAAAATTCCATATCAATCATCTATGAACTTTGGTATTCTTGACAGACTGTTGGAGATCAGCTTTCCAATAATTTAAGATATTCAATTCACATATAAACAGCAAGATCAGCATGCACTTGTGGCAAATCCATGGGGTGAATACATCCTATACGTGAAAGGATAGTGTAAATGAAAATATTTTCCTTTAATTTGTTTTATTAATTATATTAAATACAAATAGTTTCCTACAATTTCATCTCTAAAAATGAAAGAAAAAGCAGAACACATTTTCACTGCAGAGTTTTTCAATTTTATCAAACACTATAAGAGTCGAAAATTCCAAACCTAGCGCCCAACAGATGCCAGTAATAAAAGTATAAGAAAAGAACAACATTGAAGTACGGTACTTTAGCTATTCTAGCGTTGCTCTGCTGTCAAAATTAAAGTTTCACTATGGTAACTTGTTCAACCTTTAAGATTGACCTTTATGGGTAGGACGAAACTCAAATTTTAATTAGAGAATAGCACACAAAAATGAAAAATACTGCACCCAAGTTTTATTCATAAAAGAAAAAAGAATCAATCTGAGTATAGGTGAGCTACAATTCATAAGTCAACATACATAGTTTAGAAAGTAAATTTTTATAATGTGTTTAATTTTCCCCCAGATTTACAAACTATGCATTGAATATAAGTTATGAAAGACAAGCATTTAACTAAGGAGCCTTAACCATTAACGAAACACGAACTTAATAAACAACCTGAAACCCTTAATTTATATGATTGCAGCAGAACGCTCTTTAACTTCAACTGTTCAACATTACAAACTGATCAACAACAGGTGAACAAGATTTCCTTCTATCAAGCATAAACAAAAACAATCAATAAAAGTAAACAAAAACTTGACAATGCGCCCCTCATAAATAGGAAATGAACAGAAATCCTGTCAAATTCAGCAGGTCAAAATTACGAGGATATATGGGAAAAAAACAAAGATAATGTCTATCTAATTCAGCATATAAAAAATACGAGGAGGGAAAGACAGGGTTGTCAGTAGTCACCTTAAATATTGACATGATTAATGATCAACAAGAGAAAGCTGCTTAAAACAGAAGAACCAAGACAAGAAGGGCAGAGGAAGTGAAGAAAGGGAAACAAAAAAAAATGATTTTGAAGGAAACCCAGATGAAAATACGAGATTTTCAAACGACCATTATGTAAGAAGATTGGTTTAAAGGTCGCAGTTCATTCGGTTTAGGAAGAGAGACAGTCATGTGCTTGTGTCGCTCTGGTTCTTGGTTGTTCTCAACCTTGAAAAGACACGAACTTGACTTGAGGCGGGTTTCGAGGTCGGCGATTTCCTACAACTTTTGAGGTGGACGCCATGCACTGCCCCCTCCATTCACCAAACAGATTCTGCCACGACCGAAAACCACTTTTAGCAAAAAGAATCTTGAGTAAACGCAAGTTTATTTTAGGTATGCACGAAATCATTAGAAAAGAGACAGATTGTCTGATTCATTAAATTTGAATTTTAATAAGCAGTCTTTATCAAAATATAATAGTAATTTTATGTTTGTATTGGTTCAGAAATTCTTTTTCATTTCTTTAGTAGTACTATTTAGTAATATTTACTTTCATATTTCTTTTAGAATTTAATTTAAATGACAATGTACTGTTATTTAAATATAATGAGAATTACTTAATAGTTTGTTTTAAAATAATAATATTATTTTAATGTGTCACATGTCAATTTTAAATTGTTTAAAATTGAATAATTATTTATATAAATAATTATTACTCATGAGTTGCTTAAATTTGTAAATATAAAAAATAAAATATTTGTGAGTTAAGCAATTAATTAATAAAAATATTCATTTGAGAGAAAATTAATTAGGTTGTTTAACATTGATGTGACATAAATTGGATTGCTTATATAAACATGATTATTAAATCATCTTGTTAGAAGAAAAAATTTATTCTAAAATAATTTTCATTTTAATTTTTTAATGTAACATTAATGATATTTTTTTACTTATATCTTTTATAATATTAATGATATGGACAACAAAAACTAAAAATGAGTTAATAATGATAACGTTAATTTTATAAAATTATTAGTCTTTCATTTATTTATTAGATTTTATGAGTTTATGTGAAACAACTTAAAATGATAATTATAATGAGATGGATGAAGTATATAATATGTTAAATACTTTAATTTTTATAATAACTACTTTAAATGTTACTATATATTGTCATTAAGTTAAATTATTAAATTCTTTCTTTTATAATACTTTTCTGTTCCTTCAATATTTTTATAATTACATTAAAAAAGATAAACAAATTTACTAATTATATATAAAAAAATAACTAATATATGTTAGTGTTCGACAAGTGACCCCATTTATCTTAATTAGGGGGTTAAATTAAAATATAAAATAAACTTCTTTAAAATAAAAGATAAACAACAATAAATAAAAGAAATTTAAGGGAAGAGAGAATGCAAACTTATATTTTATACTGGTTCGGCCACACCCTGTGCCTACGTGCAGTCCCCAAGCAACCCGTTTGAGATTTCCATTATCATGTAAAAAACCTTTTGCAAACTCTAAACCACACAAGAACACCATTCCCTTGTATTTAGATATCATTACAACTAAAGAGATCATCGGTCTCTTAAACAGATATCTTTGAATAAGAAGAATAATTCTCTCTTTAAGAAAAGAATATTACAATAGAAGATCGCTTAAGATTCCTTATTGAATTTGCAAGTGTCTTGGACAAGGAATATTTTGAGAGTTATAAGACAATTTGATTTTGAGAGGATAAGACAATATTGTTCAGAAAAACTCTAAGGAATTTCGTATCCCAGGTCACCTATTTATAGGCCTTTGATGTTCATTCAAAAACTTCTTGAATAATTATGACTCTTGGGAGTTATTTTCGAAAATTCCTTAATAGTTATCGATTACATAAATGTGGTAATCGATTACACAATTAGTTTTTGAAGAGTTGTAACTCTTCAGACTTAAAATTTGAATTTTGTATGTCTGGTAATCGATTACATATTTAGTTTATGAAGAGTTATAACTCTTCAGCTTTAAATTTAAAATATCAAAGAGGAAATATCATATTTTTGAAAAGATAATTGTTCTTAAAAAACTTTTGTAAAATATTTCCTTTAGCTAAACCTGTGCAATGTCAATTAAGAAATTATTTTTAAGATCCTAACTAAGTATATCGTTCTTCTTGCATTTCTAGATTCTTGACTTGAATCGTGCTCATCTTAGTCATCATCAAAACTTCATATTATATATGCTTCTACAGTTAGTTATTATATTATAACTTATACCTGAATTTTAATAATATATCAATAAGTCTAACTCAATTAATTGAATAAAATATATTAAATATTATAAAATTGTAATTTCATCTTCAATTCTAATCGATCAATAATCTAGTATGAAATCTCATCTTCAAGGTGGTAATTTAGGGTACCTCTCCGATCCATCACTTTTGCTTAAAAAAACAATAAAAATACTTACAATAAATCATATTTACCACACATCATTTCACATTATTGCATTAATATAAAATCACAAACTCACGGTAAAAGTAAGTAAAAAAATTGACTTCGATCTGAAAAAAAAAGTAAATTCTTGACCAAAGTAGTTTTATTGAAATAATTAAAATTATAGTAGTGTTTAGGGTTTAGGAGACAAAACCTAAATAAATGCAAAGGGTGACAGCTTCAAGGCACCAACTAAATAAGGATGTGAAATGTTAATGATTGTACCTGTGTACCTGTTTCATATTTATGACCAAACCAAACAACCAAAATTTTATCATTCTTAAACAATATTTAATATTTAAGGATGTGATTGGCTATGAGGGAGAGCAAAGAAGATAGTAAAAGAGAATAGATGAGAATAGAAAAAAAGAAAAATAGATAAAAGAAATAGAGTAAAAATAATGATAATTTGATTGAAGAGAAATAAAATAGGAAGAAAAATATTTGAATTAAAGTAATGTGATAAGTAATAAATAAAAGAAGAGAAATTAATATTAAATAAAAATATATTATTATTATGATTATTAATATTATTTATTATATTATAATATTGTTATAGAAGACGTTGTTAGAAATTCCAACAGACGTGAGAAAATAGGCTGCAAGTGATGGCACGTCCAAAACACAAAAACGGACCAAGGATGTCAATTTCTGCGCATTTCTTCGGTAGTCTTCGGAGTTTAGAGTGGATAATTTTAACCATGGATTCGACCATATTTTTTTGAAAATTTCCGTCCTATTCTGCGCATCCAAAATTGTCACAATCACAAATTGTCGCTCCTCCTCGCCCCTTCTCTCCTCTTCAATGGTACCAAACCTTGTTAGTTTCTGGTGGTCGGATGGATGTTAAACAATTAGGTTAGTATGAAACACGATTGTACGAGGAAAGAAATTAAAAAAAAAAAGTACAAGAAACAAAGAGAAAAGTAAAATAGAAAAGCTTACACTTCAAGAAAATTGATATGCCAGCAACTGCTAGAGGCTTTTTATAATGGTTGTTAGGCTGCTGATTTAGGGCACAAATTAAAAGAATTAATTGCTAATTAGGTCACACTAACAATTAATTCTATTGAGGTTCACAATATCTTTTTTTTTTGTTGATTTATACCACATGTATTTTAATTGAAGATAATTATATTTAACTCAGACAAAATTATTATGATTAAAAAAGAACATTCACATACTAATTGATTTACGTGCTTAATGGTATTAAGTTTGACTCTATTATGCATATATATATAGTGTCCTAACTCCAAGCTTTATGAAGCATAAAAGGTAGAGTCAACGTTGGGATGTCTTTTATTCGGACAACACAACAAGGAATGATAAGGTTAGTGAGAGCTAGAATTGTGAACAAATGATGGGCAGTTTGTACGAGGGTGTTAGATATAAATCTCGTTACCACTTATTGTAAAAAAAATAAAAACACAACCAAAATAGGCCTAATTAAGGGAAGATATGTTGGGTTAATATGACTTGAGATGCCATAGCCTTTAACTCCATATATATCGGTGCAAATAGAGTCATTAAAATGGGCTAGCCCACTCCAAACGGGTTAATTAAACCTATAGCTTATGACTACTGATAACGAATAAGTTAATGAAGTTTAAAGAGCTTTGTAAAACTATCGGTTAAATTAATTGTAAAAGTAAAATGACAAAATGGGCCAGGTCGGGCTCAAGAAATATAAGTCCACTTTTTTAGGGGAAAAAACTTTAATTTATACAAATTTAGAAAAAAAAAGAAAAAGAAAAATAAATCAATTCAATCTTGATTAACAAACCACCGACTTGTCCTGGCAAAAAAAAAAAATACAGCCCATAGAAAATTTGGGCCGGGGAAACCAATTTTATATGCTTGGCCCAATGGGAAATGGGGGGCCATTTTCCCAATTCTAAAAAGATACTCTTTATATGCCCTTTTATATTGATAAAAGAATTTTATATGTAAAAAGTTATGGCATTGTTTATCTTATCTCAATTAAAAATAAGGTTAAACAACTCTTAATAAATGAGATTTTCTATATACTTAAAGATGATTGGTATAATTTTTTTTAATTACATTAATAATTTATCAGAGTTATTTAATCCCAGTATAATTACTTTGAGAATCCAATAAACTATCCACTATAATTAAGTTAACGTTTAACCTTGTGAAATAAACTAATTAAATCTAACTCGAAGAGCGTACAACCTTGGGCTTCGGTGAAGTGTTGAAGCTGTGGCGAATGGTGATGAAGTCATGTCAAGTTGAGGTTGAATTGACTCCGATGTTGGGAACATTGTTGGCCATATGAAGTCATAAGTGACGTATCTTTCATCCGTGTCATGAAGTTGTGTCAAGAAGTGTGTTCGAAGTTGACCAGGAAAACATATTTTAAGAAAACTATTACTAGTATTTTAATTACTGAAAAGAGATTGATTAAATTAAAATCCATTTATATACATGTAAATGAATCTTATCTAAAAGCTAATATTAACATGTATTATCAAAAGCAAATATAAAATTGATTTAATGATAAAAAACAATCATAAACTCAAATCTTTCGCTAACAAAAAAAATTAGCAATACTAAGCATTAATATTTATTAATAAAAAATATGCATTTAAATGTGTATATAATGCAAGACAAAGAGCAATGAAGGTGTCCCACACTTGGATTACGTTTGTCTCTGAACAAATATTCAAACTTATAAGATACATGAACCATGTAGGGGCTTATCCAAATTAAAAAACATGAACCCTGTATGTATCAAAAGGAAATAGAAAATACTTGTGTTTAACAGTTTATTTGAAACTCGTAGTTGCGAAGCTCAACCTAAATTCCGCAGGCGGCATTTATTATGAATGAGAGAATGAGATAATGCTAATTATTGAAACGTTTTCCTTCTACGCAGCGGAGGTAAAGTTGAAGTTAGCACACGTAGTTCGGCTTCCATAGAGCAAAGAGCTGAATCCCAATCTTGAAGTAGCCAAATCGAACTGCAAAAGATTATCCTCCAGCTGATATCCTCCAATCACTATCGAAGTCCTCGGATTCTCACCTCCATTCACAAACCCAAGGCATAGCACCTTATCATCGCTCACACTAACCATCGAGTTCGCTCCAAAAATCCTCCAAACCGTCTTCTGGTTCTGCAGCACAAGCTCAATAGTTGGCACCGCCGCCCCCAACCGCGTGGCGAGCACGTTCTCCCTACTGAAGCACACCTCAAACGGCGCCACAGAAGCCACCCTCGTTATGTTCCTAGCAGAAGAAGCTTTCACGAAAGCCTCCGTCACCGCTTTGAAGATAGAATCCTCCAAAACAGTGTAAGGGTTAACGGAACTAATCTTGGTTCCACCAACGCCTTTGCTGTTTATGGACAACAAAGTGGTGTTTAACGGCACTGTCTTTTCGTCGATTTTAATCGATTTCACGCCGATGAAATACTCGGCGGAAGGCTCTCCCTGGGAGAAAGCAGAGGCGGTGCTAACGGGGTTAATTAATAACGGCGTGAAGGTGAGTAGCTGAGAAGCGTCGACGTTGGGGAGAAGAACGTAGGGTCCGTCACCGAAGAAAGCGACGCCGTTTGAAGATGAGAGGCAGACGGCGAATTTTCTACGGAAGCTGAAAGCGGAAGCGAGCTGCGAGGGGAGAGCAATTCTAGTTCTGCCGAGACCGGCCATGCCGCTGACACCGGTGGCGAGGCCTTGGAGTAAGAAGGTTGGAGCGCAGGAGAATAAGAAGCGCGAAACGGTGGCGTTTTGTATAGGGTTGAAACCGTTGGTGGATTGGAGGGAGACGACGTCTTGCGCGAGCTCGCCGCTGGTGGCGGTGCCGGTGACGGTGTTGTCTGGCGTGACGCCGCACGTGTTGTTGTTGCAGCCGGGTTTTGGGGCGGAGAAGCAGTTTCCGCAGCTGTCGGATCTGGCGAGGGAGCACTGGGCGGAGCCACACCGTGCGGGGCGGTAAGTGGAGGAGACGTAGTTGTTGTCGCAATCGACCCACAGGAATTGGCCACCGATGTCAAGTACTAGGTTTTCTGGGACGAGTGGTGTTCTTTGTTTGATTTGAGTAATATATTGGAGGGTGGAAGCGTCTTTTTTAACTGGGACAACGAGGGCTCTGGGTCTGAAGGATTGTTGAGCCAAAGAGGGTGCAATTAGGGAAAAAAGGAAGAGAGTGAAGAGACGTTGAAGGTTGGAATTATCCATGGTTGTGACTTATGACAAGTATTGTATGAATGAACTTGGAGGGACCTCTCTTTTATATACGGATTGGAGTTGCCATCTTTGAACCCTTCGTGCAGGTGTAGTATATATGTTGAGGACAACTCACATGTTAACGTGTAGTCAAACCATCTAACTTTTGTCAAAACCATGGATGCTGCTTACTTTTAATAATAATGGTTGTGTAAAAAAAATTAAATAATTATTATTTTAGTTTTTTAATGTAATATTAATTAATTATTTTTTATAATATTAATGATATGAATTAAAAAAATCTAAAAATAAATTAATGATATTCATAAAGTTAATTTTGTAAAATTATTTTTGTTTTTAATTTATTTATTAGTTTTTCTTGATTTGTATAAAAGAATAACAATGATAATAGAATGGATGGAACATATTATTTGGATGAATACTTAGGGGGTGTTTGGTGTGTTCTTTTTCTGTTTTCATTTTCAATAAAAACAAAAAATACATTTGAAAATGTGTGTATTTTAAATTTTGAAAATATTTTCAGTTAAAATATTCTCAAGAAAAGACTGAAAACTGAAAATAAGGATTTGTCGTTTTCAATGTTCTTTCTAAAAGAAAAACGTGGTGACATGAGTTGTAATTACTACCAACTTTGTTACCAGCTTCGTCTTCGATACTCTCGACCTACCCTTCTCCTATCTTCTTTTCCTTCAACATTTGTCTAACGAAACCATCACCAGTCCAAAACGCACCACCACCTACTTCCAAACTCCATCATCAATGCCTCAAACGGCCACCACCCACACCTCCAAACACCAAACCATAATTCAAACCAATTGCACTACCCTATCCCCCACAATCATCAACCCAAATGTCGGCGACCCAACCTCCACTATCAAAACGTCATGCACCGTCACCTATCACACCAAAATCCTATTGCAACCTAAATTAGTCTAGTTAGTAGTTATGCTGGGGCTTCAATGATTTTGTTCCCTTCTGGGTAGGTTTTGTGGTGTCCTCAACTGCTTGTTAGTGGTGAGGTGTAATGTCGGCAAACAGGGTTGGTTCGACGACACAGTGGAGGGTGGTGATGGTACAGTCTTGTGTGCTAGGGTTAAAAAGATTTTTGTTGTTGATAAGGTGTTTGTTGAAATGCCTAAACCAATTTTTCAGAACATATATTCTTATTGAATAGATGAAATGCCTAAACCAATTTTCAAGAAGTCAAATAAAATATGTTTTTAGAATTTTAATATTTTAAAAATGAAAACAGTTTTCAAAAAATGGAAACGGAAAATGAAAACAGAAAATAAAAATGTAAACCAAACACACCCTTATATTTTATCACCCTTAAATATTAAAGGATCTTGTTAACCAGTACCTTACAATATTTGTTGAGAAACTAAAATAAAAAATATTTAACATGAAAATCGTAAGAAAAAGTAAAAATAATCATCCGCGACATAATATTTAGTCTTTCAATAAAATATTAAATACTCCATCATCAATATCTTATCATATTAATGTTTTTTTTTTCTATCTCCGTTAATTGGTTAGGATGTTTAAAAACTATTTTCCTATTTAGACATGATGAGATTAACTTCTTAACAATTCTATATCTTCCTACCAGTTTTTTTTTTATTACTTTTTATGATAAGTATGGGATGAAAAGTAAAAATGTTTAATATGTAAGAAATATAAATATCTATCATAAAAGATAATAGAAGAATTTGTAAGAAAATGGAGTAAAACATTATTATTTTTCTTGAAGATAAAGTTGTTCAGATAAAATGTAATGTGTAAGAATTTGTTTTTTTTTTTTTTGTTGTTAATGAAGGAGTGGCTCAAACCCCTACGCACGGCATCTTCAAGCGAAAGTTGTTACCACAATAAATGTTTGCATTCTTTAAGTGTATCATTAACCTCCTAACTTGTTTTTCAACATTTGCCATTACATCCTTAATTTTTCTCATTTGCTTATGATTAGATATAAGTAGTTAATCTCCTCAAGTTAAAATTGAATTATTTAGGTATTATCTAAATTTGATTATTGATCGAAATAATTTTTTATTAGACTTTACTTACTTTCTAATCTAATTTTGAATTAATTGATATCATTTTCTTTTCATGAATTGGAGGATTAAGATAAAAAAATTTAATGAATAATATTATCTTGATTGAAATTTTTTTACAAAAAAAGGAATGAAAGAAACAACATGAATGATGTGTTGAAAAAATAGTACAAATATTATACATTTTTGCTGAGAGCTTTATTAAAATTTAACTTTTAATATTAAAAGAAACGGACGGAAAAATCCTAATAACGAAACGTTTTTATATCGTGTTATTATATGAATTTTATATTTATATTTTTAATTAAGTACAGATCTAAAGAGAGGTAGTTATGGATTTAGACCACTCCCTCTTTATTCTTTTTAAAATATTTATGTGCCTAGACTCTTTTTTTATATATATAAAAGAGATAAAATTATGATTTATTCACATAATTATAAATATTAAATTGGTTTATTTTTAATCTCTCTTAATATTTTTATTCCTTACCTATCTCTAATGCTTGCAATAAAATTGGAATTAATCCATACGCACAATCCACCCAGTTGCATAAAACTCAATTAGCCAGCTGTTTATAGGTCGCAGTTTTAACATCGTATCTAACTAGACTGGATTTGTCTAGAAATGAAATACGCGTACCTTTCAGTTTGATTTGTTGACTTCGAGACGTATCTTATAGTTTCAAATCTCAATCTTATCTTTTTGTCAATAATTGAATCTATATCCGTATAGCATACTACGTACACGTCAATTAACTATTGTTCAATAATATATCAAAGGTCGCAACTGCAAGATTTTTTTTTTGGTTTGAATTTTCAATATTGTTTACAATCATAAGTCATGTCTGAAAGGTTACGTCCAGGGTGATAATCTTTGTTGTAGTTTTCCGTAATTGCATTTTTTTTATAAGGATTGAAATATAAATAATCTTGTAAATCTTACCTTGATACATATATATTTTTTTATCCATAAAAATTAAAAATATTTATCAAAAGATTTACAATTACTCATATTTCATGTTTAAACATCTAAGTTAATCTTCCTCAATATTCTTTAATTTGATTTTTGATACACAAATTTAATAGCCTCAGGCACAATTAGTTCAATTAATTATAGTTTCTTATAAATTGCAGTAGTGTTATATGGTATGAATCTTTATTACACGAAAGAATACAAAATCTACATGTTTTTTTTTTGGGTACATCCACATGTTTATATATCATTGGAAAAATGTTAAATTAAAAAAAATCAAGGAGTTGGACCGAAATCATGGTATATATATATATATATATATATATATATATATATATATATATATATATATATACATTCTAAAAAATTAAGACCCCTTCTTTCTTTCATTTTATTATGACCATACAATAAAGTTTTGCAATATTGATCCCCCTAAACTCTTCTAATTAATGTGCTTAAACCTGACTATGACAAAATTACGTCATTGGGGATAAGATGCTATACCAAAAAAAAAAAAAAAAACCGCAGTACATATTAATATCGAGCTGGCAGTGGTGATCATCTGTGCTCAATGATGGATCGATGCTGAAGAGCACTGCATGCAGTTGAGAGGAATCAACCTTTTAAGTTCAATTTGGAGCCAACCGATGGTGATTGGTGGGTGTTGTTGATCATAATTGAAAGAGAGAGCGAGATCATTTACAAATGCCTTTGTCTAACAGATTCTTTGGGATGCTTAGTTTTTTTAGTACAAATTTTCGTTGTCATAAACTATACTCATACTTCATTCTTTTGGTGGTTTGAAGTATGAGTATAGTAAATCCATGCCAATGCATGGGAAGAATCTCACATTAACCACGTGCACGTAATTTCGTTTTTATTAGATGCATGGCTTCGTGCCTATCCTCAAAACTGCATAATGAACTGCACTCCAAACATAGGCTCGGTGGTTTCAATATCTCCGCTCTGCTTTGCCCTACCTCTCCTTTCCTTCTTCTTCTAAGGCCTCAGGGGTGGCGTCCTTCGGCTCCACTGGGCCCTACAATGCCATTTCCAAACTTGACCTCTCTAAATCGCTTATCTACACTCACCTCCTCATCAATACCGTTGGCCTTGGGGAAACTGAAAATGTATATATATAGAGAGAAAGAGAGAGAGAGAGAGAGAGTACTCCTTTCAAAGGAGAAAAGTATTCATAGGCATCCCATGTGTCATTATACATCTAATGAATGAAAGATAAAAAAAAATATATATATATATATAAATATTATAGATATTATAACGTGACATGATGAAAAAGATAAAAAGGAATTATGAGTATTTGTTATATATTTAAAAAGTGCCAGTATTTATGTATTATTACACAGTATCAAATATGATAAATAATATGATAATAAGAAGAAAAAAAAGATTAAAAAAAATGAAATAAATAAAAAAGACTATAAAAGAGAAAGTGAAAATATATTAATATTCATTCCTCAACTTGTTCATTTATTTGGCATGGCCATACAGTGATATACTATGTCAGGAACCGCATGCTATATAAACACAAAACCTCAGCATGGTAAACTATGTAAAATAGTAACTTGCGTCTGAAGGAAACCATCTACTTATTATGACCTCGCATTATGATGCGTTTTGACGAACTACTGACATTAATGGTCTTTGCTGTTGGTAACTGGTAATTACATTCACTAGGAGAAGAAGGAACACTGGGAGGATCAATTGGGTCAGGGAATTCCTGTGGCTCCGGTGGTGGTGGTGGTGGTGGTGGTGGGATTTCCTTTTGGGAAGCTTCATCATCATCATCATCCTTTTTTTCGTGGTTGAATTTGATTCTCAGATTTTGCACAAGTTCCAGTTGTTTCATTTTATTGGTTTTAATCAATTCTTGTAGGTTTATGGTTCCTTCTACTCGATGACCTTTGAATATGTTCTGACCATATGACACGTCAGTGTTATTATTATTATTTTCTTCCTGGTTTGCATTTGATGCTCGTGTCTTGTCTTTATTATGCGAATTTTCTTTCACGGTTTGTCCAATAATCGCAGCAAACAGATCAGGACTAATTGTACTCGTCACAGTCACTTTTACTCCTTCACCTTCAACCTTGACGGAGGTAACACCTACAACAAAATTGCACTACTTAAATACTTATTAGCTTGTGTGCAAAGTTCCTATATGTAAATTAAAATTAGCTTGATAGTAATATTTTCGTATATTTAGAAAATAGTAAAGAAGTAAAGAAATATCACCGTACTTCCAATCATTGTTGAGAACACACTCTTCACCATCTTCTTACATTGGGAGCAATTTGGTTTCATTTTGAAAGTCTGCAACGGGGAATAGTTAATTCGAGGATAACAGAAACAAAACGTTTGGTGAACACAAAATTAATTGGGAAAATAAAATATTGCCCTTTTAATTTGGAGGTGTATATTTAAAACAAATGTATATGAAAAAATAAAAAAGAAATAAGAAAAAGATGGGTACATGTAGTATGATATACGATCTAAACTTTATTTATGTTCAAGTCATAAAACAAATTAGAAGTTCATAAATGGTGAAAGAATGTACCAGTGGAAAAGTAATATTGGATTTCTCCATTGGAGTATATGTTGCAGGAATGTTTAGGATGTAAGTACACAAATAACTGCCCTGTATGTAGAGATGAATAATCTTCCAATTTATATATGTTTTTTTTTTTTGAAGAGTCCTATTTATATACGTTGCGTAATATATGTAACCAAACAAATATTCAGGTCATAAATTCTTGATTTTACGTTATTATTACATATAACAGAGCATGCTTTCTTTTAAATTAATAGACTGTTTACTCTGATTTTGTTAATAAAAAATAAAGATAATTTAAAATCAAATATTATGGATATTGTTCATCGATCATTTTCATAATATTTTAAATTATTTTGACAACATTTTTTAGTAGGATTTTACTAATATTAATGTGTCCTGTCCCAGCTCCAATATTTAGAGGGCTTGGTGGCTTTACTTTTTTTTAAGTGAGTAAAAAGAAAAACAAGAATCGTTATTATGGGAGTGTTGCTATTAAGTAAATTGCTTTTGGCCCCATGAAGTAAAAATACCCTTCTATCTTCCATTTTAAATTTCTCACTCCTCCCCCCTGGTTCATCTTTCCTCTTCTCTCCTCACTCCCTCTTCTTGATGGGAAAACAGACCAACATAATAATAACAAACAAGTTAAGAAAAATCACATAAAAGAGATACAATTTGTTTAATGTTGAAAACTCTTAAAAAATCTCTCAATGTAAGAGTCGAAATCATAAAAATAACTCCATTATAATCAATGAAGATAAAAGACCGTCTCGAAAATGTATACAAATAGCCAAATTAAAACGATCATGTTATAACACAAAGATGAAACCCCAAAATATAGAGTAGAAAATGCGAAATATGTATTTTTCTCTCCAATATCTTTTTGACAATCAAACCTGACAATTTGAAAATATCACGTGTATAGAACCTACTCTCCAAAAATTAGTCTGATCTAACATTGAATAAATTCGAAGTTGTAATATGAAAAATACTCTTTAATAGATGTGCAAAAATTAGATTTTCACTTTCCTTTCTCCCTAATATTGTCTCTCTTCTTAATCTTACCTGTCTCCACTTAAATAAGTAAGACAAAATTATTCTTCTTATTTAAACCTTTATGGGAAGAAAGTCTAAGAAAATCCAACAGTCCACTCTTCCCCCAAAGCTTCTCCTCCCAACATCTTCTCTCTTCCTCTTATTCCCTTCCCCTACTCCTCTCTTTCCCAACCTTCCTCCTTCACTTTCCAATTGCACCCAACCCTTCTCCCTCTCCTTCCCCGACTCCTCTGAGGTATATATATTTTTCCGCAAATTCGTATTCACGAAATCGTGGCTCTAAAAGAAAAAGTTATTAGACCAACAAAAAAAAACAACTTTATCTTTATCAAAGCAGACTCAGATTAGTGTTATGATAGAATTTCATAATTAAATCCTTAAAAGCATACTGGGAAAGAATAGTGGTGGTTCCTCTCTTCCTCTTCCTCTAAGAAACACACTGCCGCAGGGTTCCCTTTGAATGGTAACTCAGGGAATGCGTCCACCTGCTTATCAAATATCAACTCAAACATTTGATTTGACCACACAACCTAGTTCACAATAACGCAGTAATAACAAACAAACAAACACACTTCACGCACCAACATACCACAAAGTTTTTGATAGCCATATAGAAGACACGCAGCAACAAAATATATTAGGAAGAAGAGAAAAAAATGAAACTGAAACTGTTAAAATAAAACTGGTCAACGCTCTAGCAGCAACCGCAAAAATATTATATTAATATTGGAGAAAAAAAAATAATCTTGGGTATGTAGGAACCTTCTGCATTGGGACCCAAATCAAACATTAAAAATTGCTCCAACACTCGAGTGGATATTCTATTTCTATAGTTAGAAAAACCAACTGCAACAGTGCAGTTCGGGTCGTGTGTCTCCATATTTTTAGATGATGTTTTTTTGTTTTATAAAACAAACTTTTTGAATGGCTATAATAATTTGACAAACCAACAAACACTACCTTAGTGGCTCTTTGCACGTATATATTCCTATCAGGCATAAACTAGCCGTAAAATACATCAACTCTTCAGTCCAAAGTTTTGAGCCCAAAATCTCATTTATATTACTATGATTTAGTCTTCTTTCCTATTTTTTGAGCCCAAAATTTTGGCAATTCAAAGATTCAACTAAAATTTTCAAACATCTATGCTATTTGGATAGATCATTCAAGAGAGATAATTGAATAAAAATTATCTTCTAATACAAATAGAACAATTCTCATTGCTATTTCACACAATTTTCCTCCTGTATATCATTATTGTTTTCCAAACATGGAGACAAGAATCCAACAACTTTATTTGTTTATAGTAGCTTTGAGCTCCTTCCCCAACTAAGTAGAGGGTCCATAATGAAACCCCAACGAAAATATGCCTAAAATATTCAAACCAGGGGTACAAGTCCAGCATCCAATGATTCAAGACCCAAAAAATAAAGAAAAAACAAAAAGACAGAGACAAAATAGTGTTTACACGTCACTTTGTTTATATGCTATAGTATCAACCAAGACAGTTCACAACTTCATATTCTTCAGTGCTAGGAACAGGACTAAACCAGAACACACCCTTCCATCATTATAACTGCCTTCCCACGCAAAAGCACTCTTTTGTTTTGCTCATCAAGATGAATATTGAGAATTCCCCCTCTGGGTGATGCCTGCACAAATGTAATTTACATGTTAGTTCAACAATAACAAAAATAATCCCAACGAGGGGAAGGAAAGTACCTGATAAGCATTGAAATCACACTTCCCCAGCTTCTTGCTCCAGTAGGATGCCAAGGCACAATGTGCACTCCCACACACATGATCCTGAAAGCAAATACGATTTATTTAAGATTATGTCATTTCTATTTAACATTGCAAAAGTAGGTAGTAGTAATAGCATATTTGGCCTTGATTTATAAGTTAGTATATTTTTATAATTTAAAATGGTGAAGTACTTGTTTAAAAACTTGCCCTCGGATCTGCTAGCAGAGCAGTAGATTGTAGGGGTAAAACAACATGAAAAAGAACTGGCAGTTATTTATTGAGATCAAAGTCAAAATCTGAATTTTACCTTGGAGGTCTTCTTATATATTGTTTAATTAAGGAGACATGATCAATGATATTGTAGGAACATTGCAATCATAATAATCAACCACTTACCTCATTGACTCCATCTTTCGGGCAGAAGAATCGACTATAGAAGTCAAATCCGGACCCTGGAGGAGCAATCCCCGAAACAATGATCCCCCTTCCAGGACATTTACTTATTGCATCAAATTGTGGCTGTACTTCTGTCACATTTTCTCCAGATGTGACAACAACCTAGGGGAAATGATAAAGCTTCATAAGGTTCTATGTGCACAAATTGTTCATAACACATACTTGTTACTATTTTGCCGGTAAAATTAGCATGAAACACATACTGTTCTGTTTTTTTTTTGTTTTTTTTTTATTAAGGATCAAACAGCTTAACAGATACTGGAAGACATTAATAGTTGAAAAATGTCTTCACCAGACAGCGGTATCGTAAGCATATGTTGTTTGCCGGGAAGTAATTAAGCTTAAGCTGTAACTGATGTGTACTATAAAATAATAAAAATGGAAGAGAACAGATATTGGAATTACAAGTATGTCATCTCCAATTAGTGTCCTCTTTATATCAACAATGGAAGCACCATTCAATGCCCCGGAAATTTGTGAAGACTCATCACAGTTGAATTCTATGATAGGGTGAGCAGGAAGATCTAACTCAATATAAAATCCATCCCGAGCCACCCCATTTTGCAAGTTTGAGCCACTGGTACAGTTATTGATCGGTGGGATCTTTTTGGTAGTTAGTACCCCAGATGCAGTAAAAAACTCAATAATATTGAAATTCACCAAACCATACGAAAATAGTGTGTGTGCAGCCGCTAACGTGGCATGGCCACAAAGTTTAACCTGCATAATGGTCAAGATAATGTTAGTAATTTAATCAATGCATTTAATAACATGCACGTGGAGCTCAAAGATTGAATATCATCTAACAAGGCAAGATTGGTGAAAACTTCATTACCAGTTATGGAAATGAAAACATCATGGCAAAATCAAACGAGTGCACTGTGGTGGCAAAATTTTACTGATAAAGTTCAAATATCATTTCTTAAGTGTTGTTTGTGCTATAGTGAGAATTGAAGTTTCACCTTAAGACAGGACATACTTTAAGGAGATATTTAATAGAAAAGAAATTTTAAGTTTTCTGATAATTTTGGTTTGGGAATTATAGTTTTTCATGGTATCCATTTAAAAAAAAATAAAATTCCTGATAAATAACGGTTTTTAACGAGTTTCCGACAAAACTTTCCATCATGATAGAGTTTCTAACAACTATAAAAATATCACATCACTCTTTAATTTCTAACAAATTTGTTTAAATATTTTTTATGGTTAACTAAATAAATTTTACTTTGGTTTGAGAAAATAAGATTCCTATTAGATAATACAAACTTGATTTAGTCCGTTAATCAAATATGAGGTCCATTAAATTTGTGCTACTACTTTAAAAAAACTTCTAGAATAATATAAAAATAAGTAGAAGTAATATTTAATTAAAAAAATGTGTAGGAAGAAGTGTGTAAAACTCCCTTAAGTGTATGAAAACTTTTTTGATGTATATACAACTCTAACTTGAAGCCTATAAAAAAAAATGTTGTCTTTATAAATGGATCCAAAAAAGAAGTCAAAACAAAAACATTTCTCAAGTAATAAAAAACTAATCTTTTTTCAAATATTCTCTCCTCCTTCATTTCTCTCAAATATTTCCTATAACCTTCTCCTTTTTCCAATAGATTCATCTTGATCCCCAAGCATAAAAAAAACTTCCTCCTACCAAATTGTCCCAAAAGGATTAAATGAGTTCTCTGAGTGAAACTTCATTTCTAATTAAAGAAAAGTACTAATAACACTTGAAAAAATTGTATCAATATTTTGTCCAAAATTTACCTCATTAGTATGAGTAAACCATCTGAGGTGAAAACGTGGAATGTTAGAGGTTCCACGGAACGAGTTAAGGTTGTGATGGGACTCGGCAATGCGAGTTAAGTAACAGGTGACAGGGACATTGAACTCGGTGGCAACAGCTTGCAACCACTCTTCATCCCTCTCCTCTTCTAAGAAACACACTGCTGCAGGGTTTCCCTTAAACGCTGAATCAGTGAATGCGTCAACCTGCATATGTAACCCAGATTCAGAACACGCTTAATTCACTTTAATAATGTAATGACAAACATTGAAGTTCACCGAGAAACATACCACATAGTACTTCACAGATTTCTTAGCCATTGTTGAAATACGAACAAGCCAAGGAGTACTTGAGCCAACTCCTGAAATTGGTCAGCACACCCATAACACCACGAGTTCCACAAGGATTTATAAGAATAATGCTGATAATGTACAGGTATAATTAATAAGCCTATATTATGCACCGACACTTTTTTATACATCTATTTAACTAAATGAATCATACATGAACATATTAATAATGCAAAATATTTTCTTAGCAATATGTTTGCAACATGAAAATATAATGAAATGAAAAGGATCTTCTAAATATCCACTTACGTCAATATGTTTTGGAAAATCTTTTCCAAGAGAATACTTTTTAGTTATACCAGAAAGATCACCATTCTCTTCGCAAATCAATATTTTTAGACTACCATTGCATTTAGCCCTTGACAGTAAAATGCATTTGTCCATGACAAAATACAAAAAACGTGGTAAAAACAAACCCGAAGAATAGAGTTTGTCTTTAACTCCTCTTGAATATCACGGCAAAACAAATAGTTAAAACGAGATTTCTTCTCTCAAATTTTATTGAGTTGAGCCAGTTAGATTTGATGGTGTTAAGGTTATTTGAGTTATATAAGCCTTTTGGTCAATGCTTATTCCAACAACATTCTTACCTAATTCAACAATGATAAACCTAGTCCAATTATACAAACCAGTATATATATTGTAGAGTTTGATCTCACTCTGAGATTAAAAATTATACTACTATAGTTAAAGTTAAAAATAAAAGTTTTTAAAATTAAAGGTATTTGGTCATTCTATATTTTTTTAAGATAAAAGGTATTCACTCGTGAATTTGTTTTGATACGAATCAGAGATTCAAATAGCATCATGCATCATTCTAAAATAGTGGAAAATCTACTATACTCAATGTTATAGTTTATGGTACTCTCAAATATTTCATAACTTGTCTAATATTTTTATATTATAAATTAGAATATACGATAAAGAATAAAATTCTTACACTTTTTACTTTTTTAATTATATATTTTTGATATTATCTCTTCTCTTTTTCAAAATGTGCATTTCATACACTACTTTCATATTTACTTGGTAGCACACATAGATGAGTCTCGAAGGAAACAACCTATTGGTTTAAACTTTAAAGGTGTGGCAAATGAAAGAAGCTTACCGTGTGAGGTTCATTTCTACTTTAGGTGGTGGGTCTGAATTTAGCCTTTTCAATGCTCTCGAAAACTATACTTCCAGGGGATGTGGGTCAGTGCATGTGCGCTTTCCAGAGTATTGATTTTGGTTGGGTTGTTGTCCTTAACAAAGGCATATGCCTTTTTTTTTTTTTCAATTTCCCTGTCTTGTTACTTTTGTAATGAAGTATTGAGTTAGACATTATTTGTGCTTAATTTAAGCAATTTTATTAATGAGATTTTGCTTATTAAATAATTTTATGTCACAATTTTAATTATTGTAGTGTTTTTAATAATTAGAGGATTTGATTAAACTTTTTTAAAAATTGAGAGATATAATTGAAGACTTTTAAATAATTAATTGATGTCATGAATCTATTTATACATACGAGTACCCTTGATCACCAGTTATGATTCGAGCAAACATCACTATAACTTGCTCATTAGTGCTTTGGTTCAATTCCCATTTTTCACATAGCATGGCAACATTAGCATCAATTGGCTATTATAGATATTAGATAAGGTGGTTACTGATGACCGAACACATTTATATATACATAAAAGAAAGCAGTTGAAATAAAATTAATTTAGTTAGTTAGAAATTAATTATTAATATACATAAAAGAAAGCAGTTGAAATAAAATTAATTTAGTTAGTTAGAAATTAATTATTAGTTTAGTTTGTTACAAATTAAATTAGTCAGTTATAAGATATTTATTAGTATAGTTAGTCATAAATTAATTAGAAATTCAACTATATAAAATTTAGTGTATTCAGATAAAAATTAATTTGCTCATTTTAAATATTATTTAAAATAATATTTAATCTTTCTTTTCTCTTTTTTCCATCTTTTTACATAAATCTTAACATGGGATGAGAGCATACAAAATTTGAGTGAATAGACAATTTAGTCCCTGAGATTGTACTCATTTTGTATATTAGTCCCTAACTTAATATTAAATTTAAAATAGTCCCTATCTTTGCAAAAGTGTTGCAAAATAGTCCTTACGTTACATTTTAAAGTAACACCGTTAGTGAGGTCAATTTTAGTGCCACGTGGACTATCCAACGTGGCACTAAAGGATGACGTGGCATGACACGTGGACGTGACTCCTAAAAGATGCCACGTTATTTGATGATAACAAAATGAGTAAATAGGCAATTTAGTCTCTGACTTTGTACCCTTGTTGCATATTAGTCCCTAACTTAATGAAAAATTTAAAATAGTCCCTATCTTTTGCATAAGTGTTGCAAAATAGTCCCTAACTTAAAAGATGCCGAAAATCGTGCTTAAAGTGTTCATGCATTGCAAAGGTTGTGCCTAGCACGATTTCTGACGGCGCAAATTCCTTCTTGGATTCCTTGTCATCTTTTGATTCCTCTGGTTTTTTCTCTTCTTCTTTTTTTTCTTCTTCATTTGCTTTTTTCTCCTTCACTTTGTTTTCCTCTGGTTTTTTCTCTTCCTATTCAAAACACACACAAAAAAAATCAGAACCCGGAATGATATATTGATGATAATTGAAGAAAAAAAAAGAGGAAAAAAGAATGGTTATGTAGACCTCGCCCATTGGTGTTGACGGTTACAGAGATAAGGTTGTTGCTGTGGATTTTTGGTTCTTTTTATTTGTGCAAGTGTGTGTGGATTCTTTTTCGTATATATGCCTCAATTGGTTCAGAACCATCAAATTTGAAGAAGCCACTCATTCTATCATCATCAAATGATGTGGCACTAAAATTGACCTCACTAATAACATTACTTTAAAATTTAATGAAAGGACTATTTTGCAATACTTATGCAAAAGATAGAGACTATTTTGAATTTTTCATTAAATTAAGGACTAATATGCAATAGGGGTACAAAGTCAGGGACTAAATTGCCTATTTACTCATTTTGTTATCATCAAATGACGTGACATCTTTTAAGAGGCACGTCCACGTGTCATGTCACGTCATCCTTTAGTGCCACATTCGATAGTCCACGTGGCACTAAAATTGACCTCATTAACGACGTTACTTTAAAATTTAACGGAATGACTATTTGGCAACACTTTTGCAAAGATAGAAACTATTTTGAATTTAATATTAAGTTAGGGACTAATATGCAAAATGAGTACAATCTCAGGGACTAAATTGCCTATTCACTCTACAAAATTTTCTTTTTCTGCTCACTGCATATCCATTTCGTTTTTTCTTCCCAAATGGCCCTTTCTTGCTCCAAAGTTTTAAGCTTTTCTCTCTCGCTCGTTGTGGGTGGTGGTGATGATGTTCTAAAAAAGCTCTTTTTTTTTTCTTATTCCTTTTGGGTCTTTCTAAAGGTGTTGGTGGAAGCAGGAACTCGAGGCTGTGTGCTTCTGAATCTGCAATCAACGAGCAGATCAAGGTTCCAACTTCTTGGAGCTTCTGCACCATGTCCTCCGACAGGGACTCCATCGAGTACCACGTTGTCATCGTCGGTGCCGGTCCCGCCGGCTTATCAGCGGCGATACGGCTCAAGCAAATGTGCCGCCAAAGAAACGCCAATTTGTCCGTCAGTGTCCTCGCCGCTGCCATTGGTCTCTCTTCACCACGCCACTGCGCCGCCGTGCCACCTCGCCACTGCACCGCCACCCTTAGTCGGCCATTATGTTAGATGGTTGGGTGTGTGCTTTCCTTTTTGGTGCTTTCTTGGTCTATGGAGGTAATTGACGCAAGTGTTGGTGATGCTTATCCGCGCTATAGGGGTTGTATAACACAATGTCAGGAAACTGGATGCGTTGGGCAAAGATGCTTTCCAAACTGTAAATTTTTCTTCTGATGGAGAATTTATTGATCGCCCATGGTACATGCAACAAGAACACACACTGGATTTAGTAATGCAATCTCACGATCAACAAATGAATGTGATCCTTAATCCAGAACCTACAAGAAGGTTAGATATGTTTTGCATACAAGGTATTTGATTAAATGTTTTTGAAGATTTTGGCTAATTGTTTTTAGCCTTTTAGGCTTGTTTTGATGATTTTAGCTTCCGCCATGTGTGGTGGTTAAGCATTGTTCATTTGTTAGCTTCTGTCATAAGTGGTTAAACCTTGATTATTGTTGGTTCATAAAGTGTTTGTGAACAGTTCTCATAGAAGACAGATTTTGTGACTCTTCTATTTTGTTAATGTAAGCTTCTGTCTGTGGTGATTAAGCATTGTTTAAGCTTTTGCCATGGATGGTTAAGCATTGAATTGTTTTGCTTTTGCTCTTGATGGTTAAGCCTTGTTGTTTCTGCCAAGTGGATAAACTTCGAGGTTTAATTTCTGCTTGGTGGTTAAGCTTTGATAGTTTCATGGATTAATAATGATTTGAGCTTTTTGTCAAATGGTCTTGTTGCTGATTTTGCTTGATAGTTAAACTTTGATGCTTGCTTTGGACTCTTGGAAGAAGTTTGAGAAAGTCGAAACTTTGATTCCGACATGTTTAGCTATATTCTAAGTTTTCAAACTTTATTTTCATTTCCTGTTATGATGATGTCTTCAACACTTTCCAGCTTGCGGGTATTAGAAATAAAATTAGTTTAGTTAGTTATCAGTTTAGTTAGTTACAAATTAATTTAGTTAGTTACAAATTAGTTATAAGTTTAACTATATAAGACTCGATTTACTTATATAAAAATTGATTTGCTCATTTTGAGCATTATCCAAAATAATATTCAATCTTTCTTTTCTCTTCTTTCCATCTTTTTACCATGAATTTTAACCGAAAGCTAAAAGTAGGGGGACCAAACCAAAACCCATCAGAATCTATAATAAGAAGAACTCTTGAATACAATGAGGCAAGGATACATGCCAAATGAAACCCGGTTCTTGGATGACGGAGAATTGTAATATATAGACTTTATATTTCACGATTGTTTTTTTTTTTTTGGTACGTTTTCAGTAATGCATACTCAGCCTTACATATATGCTTATTTTTCCTGACACATGACCATTGAAACATTTTTCTTTTCTAAAAATATGTACAACACTCTGAAAACAATGTGAAGTTGGATTTTTGTAGTTGTATTTAAAAACTAAGCAAAATAGTTACAGCCTTTAAGAGAAACTTGAAATTTTAAGACCAAAAATAAAATAAAAAAATAAAACTAATAACCATAGATCATTTTCTCCCAATTTGGCATTGATTTGAACTGATGAGACCAGACGCAGGGCCTGCAAACTAAAGCACTGACCTGACCATCTTATTCAAATCAACAAGTATTATTATTATACCATGTTTGTGGACATCAAACACTGAAACACATAATGCTCGGAGGTTGCCTATTTTATGTGATAAAATAAAGTGTCGTAACACTTCAGAATTTCAGTTACAATTCTAGTCATCTGAAACATACTTTGATGCAATAATATAATCTGCAATGCTAAGAACAGGACTAGACCAGAACACACCCTTCCATCACTTTAACAGCCTTCCCACGCAAAAGCACCCTTTGGTTCTGCTCATCAAGATGAACATTGAGAACTCCCCCTCTGGCTGATGCCTGCACACATGTAATGTACATGTTAGTATGATAGTGATTAGTGACAGAGATAATCCTTAATCCCAATAAGGAGAAGGAGAGTACCTGATAAGCTTTGAAATCACACTTCCCTAGCTTCTTGCTCCAGTAGGGTGCCAATGCACAATGTGCACCCCCACAAACAGGATCCTGAATGGAAATACAAGTTATTTGATATTATCTCACTAATTTTGCTTTCATATATTCAAGTGAAATGGAAGACTGGATTGGCTTTCCATGATATCCTTTACTTTATTCTA
The DNA here is from genome assembly GCF_000004515.6 of Glycine max. Classification (NCBI taxonomy): domain Eukaryota; kingdom Viridiplantae; phylum Streptophyta; class Magnoliopsida; order Fabales; family Fabaceae; genus Glycine; species Glycine max. Next base: position 15,730,709 of record NC_016089.4, read on the forward strand.
ACTGATCAAACAATGTTCCATCAGTTTAAGATTTTTTTTTTCTAATATAGTTTAAAATGATGAACTGCTTGTTGTAAGACTTGACCTCAGATTTGCTGGCAGACTTGTAGATTGTAGGGTAAAACGAAAGGAAAGAACAGCATTAAGTGGCAATTTTTAAGGGATTATGCAGTTCCAAATTTACTTCAACATTGATGAGTTCAAAATCAAAATCTTAACCACACTATGCTTGGACTGTTTGTCTTCATTTATTGCATAACTAAGGAGACATTGCCAAGGCAATTGGAGGAACATTATAGACTAAATTCTCAACCACTTTTTTATTTAAAAAACAAAAAATCTCAGGCACTTACCTCATTGACTCCAAGTTTTGGGCAGAAGAATCGACTACAGAAGTCAAATTCTGAGCCTGGAGGAGCAATCCCCGTAACAATTAACCCCCTTCCAGGACATTTAACTATTGCATCAAGTTGTGGTTGTAGTTCCTCGACAACTCTTCCGGAAGTGACCACAACCTAGGAAAATTGCAAGTTTCATAATGTTCAATGCACACAAATTGCTTAAAACGCATACTTGTTATTTTGCAGGTAAAAGTAAAGTTAACTTACATACTATCATGAGATATTTATTGTTCTTATTTCAAGAATCAAGCAGGTTAACATATATGGACGATGCATCCCAAAATAAAAATTATGAAAAATGGACTTCGTCAGACAGCATAACATATCATATTGCTTTTATGGTAACAAACCAATTGAGGGTTCTAACCAACAAGAAAGAAAGTAGAGTGAAGTGTGGGAATAACAATAATAGAAACCCAATAGAGCAGATATGGGAATTACAACTAAGTCGCCTCCATCTTGTGTCCTCTTTATATCAATTATGGAAGCACCGTTCAATGCCCCAGAAATTTGTGAAGTCTCATCAAAATTGAATTCTACAACAGGATCAGCAGGGAAATTCAATTCAACATAAAACCCATCCTGAGCTTCACCCTTTTGCAAGTCTGAGGCACTAGTGATATTGATCGCTGGGATCTTTTTGGCAGTTAATATTCCAGATATAGCCACAAATTCGACAACATCGGTGTCCACCAAACCAGATGAAAATATTGTGTGCGCAGCAGCTAAGGTCGCATGTCCACAAAGGTTAATCTACATAATGGTACATGATCCACATAATAAGTCAAGATAATTAAGAGTTTATGACTAAATTAAGTTTATTCGTTCATGCTCACATGTTCAAATTTTTCCAATTGACATTTCTAACAAATTAATATTTTCCGATTAAAAAAGAAAAAAAAAGAAAGGATATAGTCATTCCGGCCAAGCTAGTTTATTTGATTTACCTCACTAACAGGAGTGAACCATCTGAGATCAAAACGAGGATAAGAGGTTGTTCCATGGGACTCGGTGATGCGAGTTAAGTAACATGTCACAGATAGATTGAACTCTGCAGCTACTCCTTGCAACCACTTTTTGTCCCTCTTCTCTTCTAAGAAACACACTGCTGCAGGGTTTCCTTTGAACACTGACTCAGTAAACGCGTCAACCTGCTTATCTAACTCGAATTCAGCGCATATTGTCTAATTCATATTTACTATGTAGTATGTATTAACGAACAGAACAACTCAGTTCACTCACAAACATACCAGAGAGTATTTCACAGGTTTTTTTGCCATTGACATGCCCACTGAATTCTCGTGTGCTCAAACTGGTCAAAGCTCCAACTCACCGCCACCAACCTAACGTGTTTCATTTGGATTTTTATCGCTTCATAAATAATGTATACGTTTTTAAGCAGTCAACGTCAAATATATATATTTTAAATCTAATAATAAAACCACCCAATTTCATCATTAAATTAATTTCATTTTGCAATCAAAGAAATGTTAAATATTCGGTTTTTTCCTGGCGATCAAGGATTCTTTCTATTTGATAAGAATAGAAAATTGGTTGCCCAAAAGGAAATGTTGATTAATATTATCCCGTCACTTTCATCCTTGAAATTAAGGACTAACGGAACACGTGCAACCCACTATATTCCACACGTACTGCCATATTTATCGGTGACAAATTAGCTCTGTGAAAAACTACTTCCTCATCCTTGAAATGTTTTTTTTTTACATAAATTAAGAAAATAATAAATAAATTAAAGAAAATGATAATTTTACAAGATTAATTCTTCCATGATAAATTTACTTTTAGTTTTTGTTGCTCATTAGTAATATTGTAAGGAATATAAGTGAAAAAAATATTTAATTAATACAATTATTTTAAGATTTTTTTTTTCTTCTCACAATAGTTATTTTGGAATGGAAGGAGTAACTAGTAGAATTTTCAGAACAAAAATTGGCATGCAATTGCAAAGCTATTAGACAACCATATTTCTCAAAAATGACAAATTGGCTCTTGGGCGCAAAACAATTCGTGTGTTTATATATTTATTTATTATGAATTTTAATTATATTAAAAATAAACATATATCTTGTTCAATAGCCAGCCTAAAAGACTAGTTAAATTATATTTTTAAATTACAAATTTCTCTTCAACTAAAAACTAATTCATATGTAGAATTTTCATAGTCAATAAAAATCGGCAAGCAAAGTCATGATACAACTACATTTCTTTGACAAATTGGCTCTTGCACATCAACTAATTCATGTGTACAATTTTTGTAGTCAATAAAAATTAGTATGCGCAAAGGTGTGATATGATAAATAAATTTATCCCTTAAACATATAATTATAGATTTAATTTGTAAGAAAAATATTAGGACCCTGATTCCATATCTCTGTTATGTATATGTAGTGATTTACCATATCACTTTATCTGTATAGATCTGATAATCCAACCTTAAGATATGATATTTGTTAAAATTAGAATAATCGGCTACTCAATCAACAATTTGCGTTGACCGATGGTATAAACCAATTAAAATGCAGGTAATCGAACTAATTTACAGTGATATTCTAATAAACACTGTAGCCGACACCAGATTGTAGAACTGTTCACGTAATATTCCACAAAATTAATTGGATGTAACCATCTACCTGAAACACAGGTACTATTTTTTATGATGGAAAACGTTTTCTGATTTTTTGGTGTGTAGGCATTTTCTTTTGTTGGTCTTAAAATAAAAAAAATAAAAATCCATCTGATGTTTTGGAAAACAATCAAGAAGAAAAATTCCAGGTCACAGCACATGAATGAAGGATTTCCCTGAACAAAGTGTTTCTATTTGTGTTATTAGTATTTCGAACTCTTACTTTTCGGGGCATTAACAAAGTTAATAGCACATCGAGCTTTCACCATTAACACGGGGTGCAAGTAATGGACCAGGCCAGCTATTCGGCTTTCAAATTCAAGCTCAAGAACAAATATGACGAATATCAAAGAATTAAAAAATAAAGAGTTTTAAGGTATGAAATACAAAAAAAATGATAAAAAAATACCTAGAGAAAACAACTAGGTTTAGTTTTATTTTTTAGGTAGGTTCTTGTTGAGCATTGGTTAAAGAATTAAATGAAAAAAAATATTTATTATAAAAATTATAAACAAGCATAAAAAAATCATAAACAATGTAATTTTTCTAAAAGTAAGTTAATTGTGTTTTTAAGATCTCATTTTGAAGGCTAAAATAGATTTTTTATCTCTAATTTGAATTTTAGATTTCAGTGTAGTCTCCTAAGTTTAAAAGTTAGTTTAATTACTAATTTAGTTCTTATAGTTTTATCATTTGAACCTTTTAGTTCTTATAGTTTTAAAGTAAATTTTTTAGTCCCTATCATTTACCTTTTAGTTGTCGTTTAGTTCCTCTAGTTTGAGAGTGATTTTTTTAGTCCTTTTCTTTTAGTTCCTATAATTTGAAAGTGATATTTTTAGTTCTTTTACTTTATATTTTAATTCTCTTTTAGTCTTTACCATCAAAATATGAGTAATATTATCAATTATAATTACCTATAAAAATATTAACAAGTAATTCATAACTAATTATCGCAAGATAATTTATAATAAAAAATAGTTGATAATTTATAACTAATTTGTAGCTAATTATTTTTATATATTTTTTGTAGTAAGGACTAAAAGGTAATTAAAGTGCAAATTATAAGAACTAAAAAGATCACTTTCAAATTATAGGAATTAAAAGAGAATTAAAATACAAACTATAAAGACTAAAAAGATCACTTTTAAACTATAGGAAATAAAAGAAAATTAAAATGTAAAGTATAGGACTAAAAAAAACCACTTTTAAACTATAGAAAATAAAAGAGAATTAAAATGTAAACTATAGATTAAAAAAACTACTTTCAAACTATAGAAACTAAAATGTACGAATCATAAAATTATAGAGATCAAATGTTAAAAGTTTTAGTATGATCATTTAAAGTGTTCATATTTTTGCTCTAGCAATATAATTTTTTGGCTTAGTGACTTTTTTCACAATTTGTCACATGTCACCAAGTTGACAAAGTTAGAGTAATGAATTAACCAAAAATTTAGATAAGTGATCAAGATTATATTTTGTCCTACTTTAAAAATTATGCGGGTAGCTTTTACTTATAAGAAGAAAAACTACAATAAATTGCCCAATCATTAATAGAATTATTAAATATTTCATTCTATAGGCCAATTGTTCTAGCTTGTATTAAACTATAGAAATATTATATGTCATGTTTTAGATTCTAACTATAAAAAATTCACATAATAACACAACTATTATTTTCAAATAGAAAACTATTAGTTGGACATCCCATACGTTAATCTACACTTGAAAGAGAATGAAATAACAAAGAGAAGTAATAATAAGTAGTTGATGTAAAAAAAAGAAGATAAAAAGAATGGTAATAAGTAACTAAAATGTTAAAGTATCCAAGTATATCCATACTCTTCTAAATATGAACAAATATTTATAACCCTTATCGACCACTTGAAAAATGTCAAAAGTTTTTAATAATTAATTGTACTTTCAAGTATTAAGAGGTTGAATTCCTCTTGTTGATACATTTGATCTCAAATAAATGATTGTGTCTTTTCTTGCATCGTATAAATGGTCTTGAAATATGACCATCCTTTCATTTGTTCTTCTAAAGTATTTTTTTTTCTCTTTAGGGAATCTTCTAAAGTATTTAACACTTCAAATTTTAAGTGTTTCACTAGTTAGTTTTAGACTTGCTTAAACAATCAAATTATATAAGAAACACTCGATGAAAAATCCATCATCACACACCACAAAATATTATTTTAAAATGATTCTTTATGATATGTTGTCTATCATCATTAATAAAAGTAGTATTGCCTAATCTAATCTGATGTAATAAGAAAAAAAATAATTATCCATTCATCGCTTTTTAAAGCAATGAAACACATTCTTGGAGCACCCAAACATATTCATATCCGTACGATGTCTTTTTGGGTGCATGGTAGATGGAGGGATATTGCGAGACGTCGGGGATGGTAATCACTGATGACGATCATTGGTTACAGGCAAAGACTCTGTTGGGAGGAAATTGTTATTTTATCGTGATCATCCACTGATATGGCATCAAATGTTTTGCTCTTCCTTAAACTCCTACATCATAAAAACGGTAGAATTTCCACTCCAACATGCACTGACCAAAGTCCACCAAACTACTAAAAAAAACCAAGCATACTAAAAGTCTCCAGACATATATATATACTATTCAAATATTCAATTCAGTAAATAAAAGAATCAATAAAGATAATAATTGCCTCTAAAAGAAGATAATAAAGTAATTACTATTCCAAAAATATTTTCACAGAAATAACTTTTGTAACATTGTCCTTGTATCTTTCCAAAAAAAAAAATTGTCCTTGTAATTATACTAAATTGTATTGTCTCAATTATTTTTAAAAAAATATGAATTCATTCCTTACAATTAACTTTTATTATTGTCTCGGTTGTTATTAATGAAAGAAGTTACTTGTTTGTAAAAAAAAAAAAAAACATTGTCCTTATAGTCTTGTTTTCTCTTGAATATTTTTTTTTCCACATACACTATTGTCATAAATGACAACTCTCATTAAAATATATTTTTTCTACGGACACAAAAAATTTAGATATCTCTAATTTCAATTCAACATATATTTAAGGGTATATTGGGTATTTCCTCTGGAGCAGGCGCCACCAGAATCACAGTACTATTGTCTGTTGCCACCACTGCACAATGCACATTGCGTGCGTACGTAGCCGGCGATAAACAGAGCATCAAGAAACAGAGCACGCTCACATTCTCACTGCAAACCCTACCCTGGTCACCCTTCACCTCTTTATTTCTACAATATATTCCTTTTCTTTTTCCCTCACAAAATCAAAACCATATCTTGGGCTGTTAAAAAAATTTCAATCTTGATACCGTTTTCCCTTCAGTTGGTAGTGAGAAAGTTCTTTCCTTTACCATTTTTTTTGAAGTTACGTAACATATATTCTATTTTACATTTTGCTTTACTTGCAGACAGTATAATGGAAGATCAAAGTAACCAAGAGAACCCAGGAAGAACCACCAGTGGTGTCTCTCATCATCAATTTCCAATCCCAAAAGTTGCCATTGCAGCATCTTCTGGAAGAAATGGAAGCCACAGGACTTGCCTCCCAAAACTAACTCACCATAACTATGTTGAGTATCTTTCAGAATCCTCAACTTATAATCTTCCAAAGACTTCCACCGAATTCATGATGAAGAGCAGTTATCTACCTGTTGGCAACATCAGTGATGGTTATGGGGTCAGTGGAACAGACAGAAACTTCTTTTACAGTGATGATCCAGGAAAAGCTTGTTCCTTTAAGACTATTGGTTCTTCAAGTAATGACCTTGACATTAGTAAGGTAAGCCCTTTGAACAAAATAAATAAAAGCTATCGATTTAAGTAAATTTAGCGAAAATGAATCTCATAGCACAGATACCCTCATGAAGCTGTGTTTTCAGCAGGTGGGGTTTTGGAGAGCTGATGAAGGAATCAAAGTTGAAACTGAAAGTAGTCAGAATCTTGTTTATGCTGAGGTGAGGTCGGTTAACGTCTTTCCAGCATGCATATGTCACATGAATTGTGCGTGTGTCTATGCAATTGTTTAAATGTTTTAAAGATTCTGAAATTTATGAAATGGCTTCTACTTTCTAATGTAATTTTGTGACAGAGTCATGCATCATGGACATCAGATTCTGTTGGAGATAAGCATAATGCTTCACATGATCCAATGTTCATGGTTGGTGCACCTACTTTACTTCCCAAACCAGGATGCAGCTCCTCAAAACAGAAAGCTCGTGTCACTGAACGTGTAAGTAAAACCTGCCATTGGCCACACTACACCAATGCCAATTTAGCTTTAACAATTTTATTCCATTTCTTGAACATAATTTGGGTTCCTTACAATGTGCTTTTCAATATAGCAACGCAGGCAACGCATCGCTGATAACCTCAAAGCCTTGCATGAATTGCTTCCAAATCCAGCAGAGGTAATCTGTTGTTTATGAATAAACATTAGTCAACCAAAAGAAGGTTCCTTTACTATGTTGTCAATTTATCATTAATAGTGTGATACTGTGATTGCCTACTCAAACCGAATCACTAGACATGGTAATAAACCTTTTCATTAGTGTTTTAAACTTTGAATATGTCCAGACAGTGTCATTATGATAAACTCTTGCATAAGTGAAAATAAAATATTGTGAGAAAGTTTTGCTTTCAGTACAGTTTGTAGTTATACTTTCACAGCTGCATTCACATAGATTGAATCTTGCATTTACTTCGTGAACTAAATTTTAACTTGTAGGGAAGTCAAGCTTACGTATTGGACGACATAATTGACTATGTCAAATATTTGCAGCTTCAAATAAAGGTACATTTTAACTCCTTATATTATTATCAATTACAACTATACTAAATGCATGCTCTTTTCAGGAATCCCAATGCATACATTACCGGGGTATGCTTCTGATTATTATTGTCAATTTGTCATATTACTTGTGTATTGAATGGCAACATGGACTAGATAGACATTCTACAATAAGTTAGGACAAGATAGAGGAACTGCAATAACTGAGGAGATTGTTCCTTGCAGGAACAAAGTGGAAGTAGATTATTGCAAGCGGACTCAACTGCTATACCACTAGTTTTTCATGAGGTGCACATTTATACTTAATTTCAGTAGATACACAGAATCACTGTGAATAATACTATTCATGTGCTGCAAGCAAATAGTTTCCCACATCACACTGTCAAATCAAATCATTGAGTGCATGGCCTTATATTGCAGGGTTACGGCCATTATATCAACCAAAAGATGCTGAATGAACCCCTTGAGGAGATAATGGGGAAACTAGTTGAAGATGATTCAGCAGCAGCTGTTCAGCTACTAGAGAGTAAGGGTCTTTTCCTGCTGCCTATGGCATTGGTTGATGAGTTGAGTGAGGCTGTGCAAATGTTTGGTGGGAGTGCACTTGTCTGACAAAAGCTTTCTTTTATTTATTTCAAATTCTCCATTATGGATCATTTCTAGACAGTGGCAGTAGTATGATTATTGTTTATGTTTTTGATGTTACAACAATAACATTTATGACTTATTACAAACTATCAAAATCTCAGCTAACTCGATTCCACTAGTTCTAGTTTCGATTATTATTGTTTGAAAATCTCTACTACTACTATGTTTAATGATTGGGGGCAACTGCTTTCATGTCCTGCAGAAATCTATTTTAAGTCACTGTGTTTAACATATTCAAGCGGTAAAGAGATGGCTTCTCTTCTTACCCTTGAATTGAGTGTAAATTAAATCATTAAAAATATACTTATATCAATTGGTCACCTTTTTACGACACACCTCAAATTGGTTCCTAAGTGGGAACTAATGTCAGCAGTTTTGATCCACTAAAAGATCAATTCTGTGAAACTGGAAAGATTATAGCACATGCCTATACATTATGAAATGTTGTTTTTGTTTTATTATTATTTTTTAATTTATAATAGTATTATTTACTTTTTTATGATAATTTGTGAGCAAATGATTATCTATATAGTAGTACCCGTGGACATTCGTCTTTATAATAATTGTCTCTATTGACAAATCTTAATTGATTGATCGGAAATGATTAATCTTTAAGAACTGTTTTGTTCATTTTTTAAAAAATTTCTTAAAAAATTGTTAAAAACAATAGATTATTTTCTCAAAATAATTAAACCAAACATAGATTTAGTCTTTTCTTAATGGGCAACAAACTCTTAAGAAAAGCATATATTTCATTTCATTTCATTTAAAAATAACCATCATTTTACAGAGTAACTAAATCGTCAAGTACGTTCACCTACATAGATGATAGAACATAAGTTCATTAGATATATATTCCTTCAAAAAAAAAAAGTTCATTAGATATATTATTACTTTTTTAATTTCATTTACTGAAGATATCAAATGGAGCAAACCAAATAATTTGAAATGGGAAGGGGTATACATTTTATTTCCTCAGTCCCTCTATTTTTAGGTGATGACACTTTAAAAGATTTAGTTTATTTTAAATTATTTGTTACTTTAGAAAATAAAATAAAAAAGTTACTCTTACCGTTGCATTTTATATTTCGTTTAAGATAATTATAAATGTAGTAAAAAATTAATGTTAATCTTCTTATCTATATTAAATTTATTTTCATTTTTCAATACATTATTGTTTATATATGATCACGCATTATTTTCACTTATGTCTTGTCACTTGTCGACTATTGTTATTAATGGTGCGTTGAAATATCCAAAGCATGAATGTTTGAGAATAAATGGAAGAGTGACTTGTATCAAATTTCCTTTTTATTTTGGGTTTTTAAAAATTTATTACCTGATTTTATAAAAATGACAATGTATTTTAAAAGGATGAAGTATCATGCTTTTTTGAGAGTAGGATGAAGTGTCATGTTAGAGAGTAGCAATGATACATATTGCTAAAATAATAGAAATCTACTTAATATTCAGTAAAAGAAAAAATCTACTTAATATACTATTTATCTTATCCTTTTAACCAATCAAATGAGTAGGATTTTGGTTTTTCATTTAGTTATATTATATATATAAAAAAGTATAAATAAAGAGATATAAAAAAGTACTGTAAAGTAAGAGTAAAGACGCATTTGTCTATTTTTTCTCTCTTATAAATAAAATACTGTTTAATTAATTATAAGTTTCATAATAATTACATTTGTTCTTGAAAAAAAAAGAATTGTATATTTTTCTTATAGGTTAAAAATATTAACTTCTGAAAAGAAATCCTAAAAGATATCGTATTACGAAATTACTTTTTTTAAGTTTGGGTTTTGCTAACCAATGTTTGTAACTAATTAAGAAATTAGTAAATAAAAGGTTTTTTAACCATGCTCACATATATAATTCTTTAACCATGCTCAAAGATCATTTAATTATCAACATTCTCATTTGAGTTTAAAGAAATAAACCCTTAGTCTAGCACAAATGCATGTCTGTTGAGCAAAATTAATAATAAAAACTCAATATATATTAAAATAAAAATTTAAAAATAGCAAAGTTCTTATTGGTTATACATATATAATAAACAACACATCCCGCTAAATTTACCAGTGAAGCAATATTTTTTAAATAATATTAATAAAACACTGCTTAATACAGTTCCTTTTTCAGATGAATTTGTTGGGTTTTACTAAAAAATTAGCTCTGCATTTTTTTTTATAAACTTCACATAAAATTGGTCTAACAATAAAAAATAGTTTTAGTATTTATTGCCCTTAGGGAAAAGAATAATTAAGAAATCAAGAGTAGAATATTTTATTTAAAATTATAATATTTAATATTTTAAATATAATCTACGTAATGTTTAGTAAAAAAATTATTTTATTTTCTTAACCATTAAATAATTAAAAATAAAAAATATTTAAAAAATAATATTTAATATTATTAATATATATACCCTAATTTCTGGTAAAAAAGCAATTACTTATTTACTAAATATTATTTGAAGACAGTGTCAGTGAATATATACTTACATACAGTATTGACAATTTGAAGATGGAATATGTACTATTCTAATAATTATGTACCGCACTAATAGGGAAGAACATCAACAACGACATACATCAAAGGTACGTCCATAAGAAGCTAAACCACACTCAGTGAAACTAACTACTAACTCATTTCCTGAAATTAGTTGAAATTTTGGGAGTTTCATTTGAACCCGTAATTTTAGTTTTGTTTGAGAATATCAGTTGCTTTAAACTATTTTTTGTTATGAAGTGTTTTCATTATTAAAGGGAAAATCGGTACCAGTGTTTAACGTTTTTTTCATGTTTTTTTTTGTAAATATAATAAAAGTTAGTGAGTAATCTATAAGGATAATTATAACCATAAAATAACAACTCATGAATGTAATGTAATCATAGGAATAAAATAGACATAAAAATATATAAACCAAAACACTCATTTCTTTTATATATAGTTAAAAATGTGAGAATAGTATTGGTTTCTGCTGTCATTATATATAGTATTAAGAATATTATTTATATGCCCAAATACTTTCTCCTGTTTATTGTTGATTTATGTGAATATTGATATTTGAGCCAAAGTAATAATCTGTACATATATAATTAGACCTTAAACCCACTTGGGCGTAAGGGAATAGGAATCCGTTTTTGGATAGGGGAAAGTACCTTACGTAACCGAGTTTTATCAACTAGGAAAACGATCTCCTGCACACTTGTTGCAAAAATCTCAAGGTATGTTGTAAAAATTGTAGATTCGATTGTGTTGGAGATCACTCTATCATTGTATTTGTATAGGACAAAATAAGTGCTCATTAATTCACAAATTATATAGGTCTTTGGCCTAGCAAAATTGAAGTGCTCATTGAAATGGAAGTTGAATTTGGAGAATAAAATAGTGTTTGGCGGGGAAAATGACGCTCCATACTAAATTGCATGGATCAATTCGAACAAGGATCCATACAATTATCGTGTGCGAATCTCAAGCCATATTGCCATGGCCAACCTTTGATGTCATGCATAAAATTAAGAACATGGTCACTCTCAATCCTTGAAAGTAAACCAGTACTTTCCTTACATTTCATCGGAACAAATGCAGTTTGCTTAGGTCATGGTTCGATTTCACATCGTCAATTCTATGCTTATGCATGGAAGATAGCAAGATAAATATGGGGCACTAATCAATTTGGTCACTACGAGAAACACGTGCGTATGAATGACGGAGGACATTTTTAGTGTATGAGTTTTTATATCTAAATTGCCCAAGATAATTTTGAAATATCTAGATAACTTTTTTGTTTCTTTTTGTTTAAATTATAAATAAATTACCTATTTTAACTTTGATCCTCTCTCAAATATTTCTTTTTTTAAAAAAATATTTAATGATTTTGTTGATAATTAATCTATATCAAGTAAATTGATTGATTAGATTTAGTAAAAAAAATTCTTCTAATGATGTTTTTTTTAATCACATTACTCAAATTCGATATCTTGCTTTTTTACTTTAAAATTTGAACCCAATTTCACTCTTATTAATGACATATTGATACAAGTGACTTTGTAATTAATATATTCAATATTTTCATGTGACGGATTACCTTATTTGATTTCAATTTTTAACAAATAAATACATTATGCAAAAGAATTAAATATGTTATTAGTCTCTCAAATATTAGTTACTTTTATTTTTACTTTCTTAAATTTAAATTTGATTTTTTAGTTCCTCAATTTTTAAAAATATTCTTTAGTTTCTGGTGACTGATTTTTTATATGTTGGATGTATAATTTATTTCATTTTTTATTGAAAGGACTAAAAATAACATTTTTTTGAAATTGAGGACTAAAAAAACAAAGTTAAATTTGAGTGACCAGCAAAAAAAACAATGACCTAATTTGAGGAATCAAAATCATATTTAAATTTTATACAAAATTATGAGAATAGTTTCTACATGCATATACATATAGAAATATTAAGAAAATTATTTATCAAAAACAAAATTACTTAGAAATTATACAACACATCTTTTTAAATACAACAACAACATAATAATAATAATAATAATAATAATAATAATAATAATAATAATTATTATTATTATTATTATTATTATTATTATTATTATTATTATTATTAGATGAAATTTATAAAAAAAACATATAATGTTGTGAGCTTTATTTTTTTTATTTTTTTAAAGGAAGTTTTACTTTAAAAGTAAAACTCTTAAATTAAAGTAAGAGTTTTAATTTTTATTTAATGAACTCCATCCATAAGTTTGTTATTTCCTATTAATTTTAAACAAAAGAGATGGTATATTGGAAGAAATATATTATGTTACTAGCACAGTAGCTCTCTACTTATCTAATACTGAAATGTTAACCATGCTAATTAGTGCGAGGAGCCAAACAGGAATATTCACAAAGAAAACAAATTAAAGTTGAGGCGAATAATACATATTTTTTTTATCATTGAAATTTTTTATGCATTTTGAATCTTATAATCTTTACTTAAATTCTGACGCACAATGACATTTTAAAATATTGTTTCCAACACAAACGTTTGTAAAGGGAGGAAAGGTTGTCCCGTCCAACATGAATGAGTATGAAACTCATAATTCTTTAGGGTCGTACTATTTGATTTACAAGTTAAGTGAACATTGATACTAAGTAAAGTTAGCCTAGTTATTTGTATAGTGCTGGCAAAAAAGGAATATTCACAAAGTAAATAAAGTTGAAGCGAATAAATATATTTTTTTAATATTGAAATTTTTTATTCATTTTAAACCCTGTGACCATATCCCTAGTTGAATTCTTACACACCTTAACATTTTTAAAATGCATTTTTTTATTACACGAATGTTTGAATGGAGAAAAGGTTGTCGCATCCAACATTAATGAAACTCGAACCTTTTTCTTATCTTACTATTAGATTTATTAATTAAGAGCATCTATGACACAGTTGCTTATGCTAGTTCCTTAAATATAAGATGTGTTGTTATCACTAAAGCATTTAACATGATATTTCTTATTCAAACATATATAGTTGCTTATACAAGCAACTTGCTTAATTATTTTTTTTTATCTATAAAAAAGATACTTTCTAGGCTAAGAGTTAGTAGAAAAATGAAAAAAAAAAAGTTAAACATTTACTTCAACAACTTTGATATTGAAGTAATTTTTTTTATAGAATTTTAAAATTTATCTAATGATAGGATTCACAAATTTAAAATAAACAATCATGCCTTAAATTGCTCTACATTAACATACATGCCAAATCAAGTTGGCCCGAACGTTATTTGTATGAATACATAACATTGGTTTTTATTACAAACAAATAGTCCATTTTTAGCAACATATTTTTTTTAAAAAAAAATAATTTTTACAAAATATTATCTTAAAAATGTGGTTAAAAAATAATTATTTCATCAAAATAAACTAATCCAAATGCGGGCATAATTAAAAATATAGTCAACCTAGAGTTGTATATAAGTTGACTTATAAAAAAAGAACTTTATTTTAATATTATGATGTATTGTGCCTATCAAAATATGAGACTAATTTAAAGATATCTTAAAACAAAATATTGGTGCAAATTTAAATATATTTTTCTCTTTATTGTAAAGTAAGAGAATATTTAACCCTATTATGTGAGACAAGATGAGTGGAAAAGCTGCTCTAACCACTAAACGCTAGCTACCTCTTAGCAGAAAACACCACACACACATGTATAGACAAATTCAAAACGAACAAAAATTAGGGAATAATCAGAAAGACCTTATCATACAAATATTCTTTATGCAATTTGCCGCTCCTTGCCCTATAACCCACTAAAGATAGAACCTACCGTGCCCACTGGTTTCAGAAACAAGATGACTTTGAAGAGCTTCGTTGAGCATTTCAGTGGACCATTAACATTTTTCTATATGGCATAAAGTTTATATAAATATTGGCAGAATATTTGACGACAACAAGTTGACAATCAATAATTAAATTCATGAACAGAGCTGCAGAGAGTGACAGTTTTGACCTCTTCGCACTTTGTCTACGCTATAAATACTCCACGCACACCCCTCTGTTTCTCAATTTACTACTTCACTTCTAGTGTGAGCTAGCTAGCTTAATTCGACAAGCCCTTCCTCAATTGACCTTAATTAGCCAGCTCCACTTTTGGTGTCAAAAGAAAAAAAATAAAATTCCCCCACCCCACCACTAGATTCTAATTTTTCTCAGTCTTGGTGTTTTTTAGGTCATTATGACCATCTCACTGTTTATGTGCAGAGTAACACAACCCATAATAAATGTTCCTTGCAGTGGGAAAAAACTGATCGTGAGGCAAATTGAGAAAGAGAAAGTAGTGGTTGTAATGGGAGCCACCGGAGCAGGGAAGTCAAGGCTTTCAATTGACCTAGCAACATGTTTTCCATCAGAAATCATAAACGCCGACAAAATCCAAGTCTTCGAAGGTCTAGACATAGTCACAAACAAAATCTCCAAGGAAGAGCAACGCGGGGTTCCGCACCACTTACTAGGAACAATAAAGCCCAACATGGATTTCAGCGTCAACGATTTCTGTGACACGTCATCAGAGGCCATTGACTCAATCACGAGGTGCCAGAAGCTTCCAATCGTCGTTGGAGGCTCAAACTCGTATCTGGAGGCCCTCATGGACGACGACGATTACAAGTTCCGATCGCGCTACGATATTCTCTGCCTCTGGGTTGACGTGGAAATGTCCGTGCTTAAGTCCTACGTGGCAGACCGTGTCGACCACATGTTTTATAAAGGAATGGTCGATGAGCTGAGACCGTTTTATAGTCCCAACGGGGATTACTCGCGAGGGGTGAAAAGGGCAATTGGGGTGCCCGAGTTCCACGAGTATTTTGGGAGGGAAGAGGTTGCTGACGAGGAGACAAAACAGAGGTTGTTGGAACAAGCGGTTAAGGAAATCAAACTGAACACGTGCAAGCTAGCGATGAAGCAGTTGGGGAAGATTCGTAGGCTCAGGAACGTTAAGAGATGGCATATTCATCGATTGGATGCTACGCCCGTCTTCCGAATGCGTGGGGAAGAAGCCAACGATGCTTGGAAGAGGCTGGTGGCAAAGCCTAGTGCTTTGATCGTTGCTCGCTTTCTCTATAATAACAACTCCAAAAATAATGCCAACGTTGTTTCTGGTTCTGGACTTAGAGTGCAACCAGCTGCTTCAGAGAGTGTTCTCGCTGCCGCAACTTGCTAGTACTGTTTAACATGCTTACGCACTCGCAATCTTTTTGGTTAAATTAAAACAATTTACACCACTTAATTTATGTGTTTGATGTGGTAACTTGCTAGTTTTTAAGGTGTCGTTTTGTTCAGCCAAGACTATTATTTTTTAGTTTGTGGGGAGGGACTTGTAATCACTGCGGATGAAAAGTTTTATGAAAGTTGTCTGCTACTAATTCGATACTAGTATACTACAAGTCAAGCATCTGGTCTCCTTCAATTTTTATGGGAGTGTATGTGTAACTGTCATTTTGACATGTTATAATGAGTTTTTGTTAAGCTTTGTTGACATTGAATATTTTAACGATTTAGATGAGATTAAAAATCGGGAGGAATAAAAAACCTTTACAACAACAATGCTTAGAATTATATTTTTTGGATTATATATGTCATATTTTGTTTTTCGCAATCATAAGATAGAGGAAAAGAAAGAGTGACATAAATCAAGTAATAGAAAAAATAGTATCGTAAAAAGTGTTATATAAAAAAATTATTATTATATATATATAACTGAAAAACTAATAACAATTGATTAACAACTTTTGTCTATGGTGTTTTTCAAACCTATCATACTCCTTAAAACAAGACCCGTGTATCTATGGAGGTAGTTAATGGTAGGGACAGAGGCAAGGGAAGTGAGAATGGGTTTTTGGTTCAAATTTGAAATTCATGAGTATGAAAAATATTATCATGATCAGGAGGTCCTCGCTTAAGCATCTGATTGTCATATGGTGTGAAATTATATTGATCCCTTTCTCATATTTTCAATATCTTTATTCATCTCCTAGTTAACGATTATTGATGCTCTCTTAAAAGGTTTATTTTAATTTTTTTGTGTGTGTAAAACTTAAAAAGTACGGAGTATTTAAAAAAGCTTATTTGAAGTCTTAGAAAATGAAATTTGAATGTTTCATAAGTTTTTTTTATATCAATTTTAATAAACTTAGGGGATCATAGATAGTGTGTGGGTTAATTAATACGGGATTACTTTAACTTATTTATTGGTTTTATATTTAAACTTTAAATATGTATATTAAATACTTAAGCAAGAATTTTGTTGCCAATAGTCTTACATGACTTGAAAAAATTTACCTCCCAAAAAAAAAACTTAATAGTATATACTAAAAACTCAAGAGTCAAGCTTGTAAATAAGCTTTATATACCATAAGTTCTTAATTAACTAAAGGTACATTTGGATAAATACTTTAATTAAGCACTTATTTATAAGTTTTTATCAAAATTTAAGTTAATAATTTTCCCCCTAACTATTAAAATAAGTTATAAAAAATCTTATAAAAATAACATAAATAACTTTTATTAGCTCGAATAAACCTTATTTATCAAAATAGCTTACCTTATCAGTATAAGTATTAATTACCTCTTTCCCATATTTTTTAATATTTAAGGTTATTACACATAAACTAAAAAATGATATATTAAATACATCGATGTTTCATACTTGTACTAATAGTAATAATGATATTAATTAGACTTTAAAATTCTAAAGTATCAATTATTTTGAAGAGAAAATGAAAAGTTAAAATATCTAAAAATACATAAAAAAGAGGTAGTAATTATTTGTTATTTGCCGTTAGATGTTTTCTCTCTCTATATATATATATATATTAGTGTCCATGATTTGTCTTAGGATGTCTATTACCATTCCTTTATTTAGAATTTTTTTTAGTGCATCCATTTAAAATAATAAGGACAATAAATTGATGTCATACCTTAGTTGGTGTGATGGTATAATGTTGATGAGCATAAAAATTAACATGTATTCTTTAAGACATTAATTTTTTCCTTAAAAAAAGCATTAATTTTTATTATACATCTTGGGATTCTCCTCCATGGATGGATTCTCTACGGGGATAATCCTCATACATCTTGGGGTCTTCCTCCATAGATGAATCGTCTTCTTCTTCCTCAAACTCAAAGTCGTCTAGATCTATCATCACTAGTGCCACCCTTCGAGCATCTATCCCTACCAAAGTTAAGCGACAAGACACAAACGATGGTGCACAAGACTTAGGTAACATCGACTTGGTGAAATTAGGGCAAAAAGATCTTCCTCAAAGTTGTTAGAAGAAGCATTAGATCCTTCTAAAAACATTAGTTGCCTTGTCACTAAATAAACACACTTAATCTTTCTAACTAACTTTTTTCCTTTATATGTTTTAGCAAAACTAAATGAGAGTTATTAAATGTCCTTTGACCTAACAAATAAGTAATCATATTTATTGAAAAAATAAATTTAAAACTAAAAATGGGGATTATGTAAACAAAAAATAAAAGTCATATTTTAAAATTTTAAAAAATAAATATTTTTTGTTTAGAACTAGAGTAGTTCAAGATACAATTTTACATTTTCAAGAATGATATCATCAAAAATACTATAATTAGGAATAGGAAAATGCTAAAATTTATGAAATCAATTTTCGTGAAAAAACACATGAATGGTGATTTTCACGAAATTCTTTTTTATTTTCGTGCTAAATAACACAGCTCTTATGAATATTATTTCTGAGTAAATTTAAAAACATATTTGGTTAATTAGTTTTTAATATATTTTTTGAATAATAAATAAGTAGAAATGAAAGTTATAAGTGTGTTAAAAAATACATTCTCAATAAAATATCACTTTCTTATTCTCGTCGTGAGAATAAAAATAAAGTAAAACATGGTATTATCACTTTCCCAAAAATCAAAATTTGTAACAAAATAAAAAGTGTTATATTTTTAAATTTAAATTCCCGAAAATACATCTGTAATCAAACGAACACATTCTTAAATCTTAAGATCGGATTGTTATTATTTTTCCTCACCTTTAAGAAAAATGGTTAGAAAACAATAATGATTCGAGCGTCCCTGGCTTTGGTAAGCAAGACGCATACATAGGAATTATTCGAGATTTCTAATGCAATTGCATCTTTGCATGTGGAGACAATGCACTGTTAAAAAAACGAAGAATGGTGCACACCCTTGAATAGTTATAGATTCCACTCAAAGTGCTTCTTCTCCAATCATATCCAGTCCGTACAATTGCCTGGCATCTTGGATTTCACGAATCGCCGCTCTTCTCTTTCCGTACGTCTTATCGCACAGCACATGTGTCCTCCTTCCTTCAAATAACACCATGTGCAATCTAAATATTTATTTTTCAATTTAACGCAAGTTTTTGGTTCAAAGTTTCAGATTATCAAACTATTATTTCGATTTTTTAAGACAACACCATGAACTAATCCAACCTAATTAATATGTGTCTGATTTTTGTTATTAATTGATATGAGATGTGATTTTTGTTAGCTTTAATGGAACAAAAGGACCATGATATGATTTTCTTTTTCCAAGCGATCAAATGGTCCAGACAGTTCATCTTTTCAAACAATGCCTTTAAGATATTGCTTTTTCTTTCCCCGTTGGGTTGGATTCTCATATATGCGTCTTTAACTCAGCTTTTGGTCTAAGCAGTAGTCCCACTACCATTCCAAAGCCATATATTAGTTTTGCAAATGAATACTGTCCCAAAATATTAATATATATTTAACGATAGGTATCTTTAACTTCAAATCACTTGATATGCCTCTTGTCAATATTTTGCTCCATCAATGTGCGAGTTCAATTCTCAAACTTATGTGTGTAAAAGAACATTGTTAAGCTGACCTAATAAAAAAAAAAGAACATTTGTTAAGAGAGATACACCTCTTTAACAAATTTCAATACTTCAAAAGATATTAGTCACTGATTTAGAGTCAAGAGATATCCTGAATTCAAAAAAAAAAAAAAACCTTATAGGCTAAAAAAGAAACTAAAGATTGTGTTATTTGGCGTGTTAATAAATTATCACTCGGCAAACAACGTTCAATATATTATATAAAATGAAAATATATTCACTTTTTCTTCTCATTTTTACGTTTTTTATTTTACTTTTTATCAAATAACTTGTTACAATTATCATTGATAGTTTGAGATATACGAGAAGAGAAATATTAGAAACAGTCAGACCCTTGAATTCTCTTACTTAATACTCCCTTCATTCTTATATATAAGATCCAATTACCTACTTTATTAAGATTAAAAAACATAATTAATTTAGTTAATAATGATAAATTCATCTCAAATTTATAACTTTTTTTAAAATTATTCTTATTATTAATATTCTCCTCTCTTCTATTTGTATATCAATATATTTTTTCTCTTCTTTAAGAGTATTTCTAATTTAAAAATAATTAATATAAAAAACATTATAAATTAAATATTATAAAAAGGAATAAGAATCATTTTAAACTAAGATCTTATAATTATAAATAGAAAGGGAGTAATTATTACTACATTCATGTATCTTACTTGCTTATAATAAACTATATTTTACACTTCAAGTTTGCACCTAGTTGGCTTTCATTCGACCATGGTGTGGTGGTACTCATACTTTTTTTTTTTTGTTATTAATCATAGAGGACTACAAAAGAGGAAAGTGTCCACTCGTAATGGATCAAAGTGAACACCGAATTTAGGACGTAACTGCCTAGCTATGAGCACTATCATCATAATAGAGTAATCACGATGTCCTATAATATATTTTGAAAGCACTTGGCATTGTCTCAGTCACTCTTCGCCGCTACAATGCTTTCTATATAAGGATTTATCCAATAGCCTCAAACTTTAGTTTAAAGCACAATCTAAATTTATACTCGCTTAGGAAAGTAGAGATGGATCCCTGGATTTCAAAAGGGTTGTGGATACTTTATTTTGTTCTCTCCTTTCCACTATTAGGAAGGGTTATTATATCATTCGCATTATTATTGTTTGGAAATGTAAACGTCTTTTTACTTATTTGTTTACACGAAACAATGTTGGTAAATACACCAACCGGTATGAGTGAAAGAACAGTTCCTTTCTTCTACCAATTGCATGCGTTTGACTTTGTCTTCTCTGATGGATTTACATGTAGAAAGGGAACTTTTTCATAAGATGATAATAGTACCGATCAATAAGTTGTGGTAAAGAGATAATCAGTAATCAAGCCACAGAAATGGGTTTTTGTTAATTAAGAAACTAATTTTATCTTTTGTCCAATAGCTATATATCTTGGTGATTTTAACTTTATTAGAAAAAACTAAAAATGATGCGGTAGTACTTATTTATTCACATTAAATATAAATTCAGGTAATTATAATTATACGAACCGTGCTATAGGCCTACAATTGCCCTTTTCTTTTTCGACTCTTTTTAGAGTGCTACAGCACACTTTGTTTCTAACACCCGATGACATAACGAATCAGGAACGATAACCATAAGTTCAACCCATAAAACCGAACACAAGATTCTATTCTTCTCCACAACTAAAATTTCTTGATATCAAAACGCAAGTTTGTCTATCATATAGGCCCACCACACGAGTAAGTGGCATTACACGATTCTCCAATGCTGATTGAGTACTGATGCAAAGGTCTAGTAAGGAAGGGAGGCAATAGAAGTAGGAATTCACATACACATTGGTTGTCCATTTCCTTAGCCCACCGGCAACAGTTTTCTTCTTGAGAAGTTTGGTGGTGACCATGATTTTGGTCATTCCTGTGTCCCTCATCATCACTTGGGGATGAAGGAGAGGGTGGAGATGTGAGTGGTGAAGGTGGTGGTGTTGTGGTTGGAGGCAACATTGCACAAGCATAGCTTACTAGTGCTAGTTGGGATAAACAAAGTGGGTGAAGAGATGGTGGTGGAAAAGGAATAACTGGTGGCATGATCTGGCTCTCCATCTTTGGCACAAATGCCACAAATGTCAGAGCCATAGTTTTTAAATTGAAAATCTTGACTCTCTTCATTTTGTATCTCTTCTTTTTCTCTTCAGTTCAGTTAATGCATAGGAACCCCAGAAGCGTGTTAATTTTCATATATGGCCCCTTAGAAGTAGAACCGCTTAAATACTTGCAGATTCATAAGCTTGTTCCAAGTATGTTGTTATTTAGATGAATTATGATAATATAAAATGAGAGAATACGTGGAGGACCTGCTTGCTTTGCTATTTCATTATTTGTCATCCATTTAGTGTGATGACTTTGTAGGTGACAACTATGAGGCATTTTGCAGGGGAGAAGTTGAGTTTTCTGAAAATCTTGCGTTGAAAATCTTAATTTTCCATTTTCACATCAGTTTTAAAAAATAAAATTCCTGAAAAATAATGTTTCTTGGGAATGTTTTTCAACAAATTTTCCACAAAAACTTTTTCAATAAGGGAGATGAAAATTTTACTTTTACTTCAATAAAAATATCATAAACAACTCATCTCACAAAGGTGAGAGGTGCATTAGATAATGCGCAAATTAATAACATGCAGAAGATACGAGTGACAGGGACTTTTCTAGCAGGTCCTATAAATTTGAAGATATTTAATGTGAGAAACAAACTGATGAAAATACATAGAGCCTTCACGAAAAAATTGTTTGCCTGCTGCTTGTAACCTATTAGGTTCATGCTAGTCGCAGGGTTAATGATTGAGAGCTAGAAGACCATTTTCTGCTTTCACCTGCACACTCCTTGTTGATGATCCAAAATCTTCATCCAACAACTTCCAGAGTGTCTGTTAAAGTACGAAGTACTTCAACATAATCTGATAACCATAACTTTCACAAAGATAAACCAAAAGAAAGACGAGAAGATTTCTAACTATATCCTTTTGAAAGAAAAATTGTTAATACACACAAGCACACAAACAAAAGAAGTGTTATTGTAGAGCCTTCAAATAGTAGTTAGATGACAGTTAGGAAACAGCCGTTCTTGAAGTAACATATAGCAGGGTAATCCAGAGCCTTATCCCCAAACTATTTCTAGGATTTGAACTTGTAACCTCCAAGCTACGAGGCAATAACTTTACCATTACGTAACATGCATGATAGCATGGCAAATTTAAATTCTTTACACTTTCCTTAGCCGGTTTCCAGCTGTTTCTTGAAACATGAAATGCAAATACGTCATTGCAGCTCAAGGTAATTTGGTAGAAGAATTTGATCATCTTCCAATAATGCAATTCATTTCTTCCATCCTTAGCAGATATACAATGTGTATTCCTACCCTCTGAATTATCAGAGGAACATCCAGCAGAACTTCAGCGTTTTCCACAATTTGTGACCTCCAACGATATACTGCAGGCTTGATCTGTGAGACCAGAAGCATTATTTGGTGTACTGTATTCTTAAATTCGTAAATTTCATAGCCCAATGAGTTGGATAAAGGTAAATACAAGTTCATTCACAACCTCCTTCTAGCAAGTCCAACTTAGATATTTTATCATGCATCTCAAAGACTGATAAAGTTGGTTGTCAAATAGTTCAAGTACTATGGCAAATTTACGATATAAGTGCAGTTTAACAAGATGGAATATGTTGAAAATACTAAGCTACCAACATTTTCAAGGAATATTTTTAAGTTGAAACAAAAAATATTTCAAGGAATACAATGTAATACTTTGATTTCTGATTCTGACATTTTGACATTATGTTAACTGTGTTAACCACCATCACAAGTAAAACTGTAAAAGGGAACATTATATAAACAACAATCCCTCCCTACCCTCCATATTTAAAATTGGTCTCAACAATGCAAACATGGGGGAAAAATGATCCCTAGACATATTACTAACCCAAAAACTTGTTACTGGAGCATTTTTCAATAACAGAGTCCTAAGAGGCAACCATGCAATTTTTCTGCAACAATTCATGCATCTTAAGACTAACAATCATACAACCTTTCAAGGACAAATAGAATATCCCCGAATTCCTAGTAAAAGTGGTGGAAAACGCATTCGAAAACCTATCCTCTTGTGCAAGGAAAGTGAGAACAGCTCATGGAACACTCCAACGGACCTCTTCTCCTTCTCTCTAGAAGCCTGGTCCAAATCAGACACATCCTCATCTCCTTCTTCAACACAAACCCCGGTGGAAGTTCCACGTTGAAACTAGGCCTAACCCTAATCCCCAAACGCCCACTCTCCTCTTCAGCCCTTCGCTCAATTGACCAACTCCAGAAACGACACTGGGAAGCTGAGAGAGAAATGGGCTTGGCTGTCACTAATTCACGTATTTTCAGAAGAAAATGGGAATGATAGAAACATTCTTTCAAAAACTTGATAAGAGATAAGAGATTTTGATGTTGAATTTTCAACACATAATTAGTTCAGTTTAATAGATCTGTTTTATATTAGTTCAAAATTAATTGGGTAACTTATTAGATCTCATTAGATTAAAATAGTTCAATTTTAATGAAATAATAATTTGATTTGTTATATATCAAAAAAATATTTTAATTCGTTAAGATTTTATTTTTATATTTATTTCAGGTATAATTTCAAATTTATGACCAGACCAAACGCCCAACTTTTTACCATTCTCAAACAAATCTTAAAATGTAATACTGTATTTAAAAAGAAAAAAAAATGAAAAAAAAAAAACAAATGTGCTGATATTAGAACAATATGCATAAGTGATAATAATTCCTTCAAACATTTTCATTTAAGAAAAAATTCATAAAAATGGTTTCTTAGAAATAAAAATGACTCTCGCAAACACACTCATTCAATGCAAAGAAAAAATCAGATTTATTATAATACTATAAAGATAAATTCAATATCATTATAGGCTTTAACTAAAAAATAAAATATATTTTAAATAAAAGATAAACGATCTCTATATCTTATCTTTATTTTAAATAATCAAAATAAAAGCACCATGCTTTGATTTGACCCCGTATTTTTTGGCCATGCAACAATATTTTGGACTGAAACACCCTCCGTTTTGATGAAATTCAGATTAAATATCCAATACCTTAGCTTGGTAACTTTCCGTATTTCCAGAGAAATAGGAAATTGCGCATTTTACGTGTGCTCCTTAATTCAATTCCACTCTTACACTGGTCAAGGTCCTTCTCCTTCTCTACCACCCTCTCTATTTCTCTTTCTCTCTCGATCTTCGCTTCCCAATTTCTTTGCTTCTCATATCATATTTAGCCATATACTAGAAATTAAGCTATCCGATTCTGAGGGTTTCGTTTTTTTTTTCCTTTCTTACGTGAGTCACAGGGTTTTTCACTTTAACATTAGCAAGCGATTTTTTTATTTACCAACAACGGGTTTAGCAAAATAAACGAGAAACTATTTGGGGGGGAGAGTGAAGAAAGAACTTTTCATTTTGCATATTCAATCACCTAACTTAGGGTTCCTGAGTGTCGTTTTTTACGCGAATTCCATTCACAATGCATGATTTCATGAACCCTAATTTTTCATCGCTTTTCGGTTTTAATCGTTTTACGTGTTTCTATTGTTTATACAATTAAAATATCGATTTGAAAATAAAAATAAAAATCTCTTTTTTTTTTCAGGTGCTTTGCAGACAGCCAATCTTGATCATGGGTTTCAATTCTGTCTATAGAAGCTTGCAGGAGATATTTCCGCAGGTATAACTCTTCACTTCTTATTTTGTTTGAAATATACTTATTGGTTGCTCTTTGATCTAGTGTTTTTGCATTATAGTTATGAATTGTGAAGTTGATAGGGAATTCAAATATAAAATTAATCAAATAAAATTAAAGATTTTGAATTGGACTCTCTAGCTGATCATTATGTGCATGAACAGGTATAATTTGGATGAACGAATATTGTTTCTATTGTAACTATTACTTCCTGTTTTTGGTGGGAGGGACTGGTAATTGGTTGCGTCACAAAACATGATCAGCAAAAAAATATGTCATGAATGAGCTTCCAGATGCCAACAATTATCTAAATCATCGAACTTTCTGAAATCTTAAGAGTATTTAAAAAGATGTACTAATCTAGGAATGTGACTGACTTGATATGAATACCTCATCCTAAATGATGCATGTGTTTTATCATTTTGCACTAAACAGGTTGATCCCAGGCTACTGAGAGCTGTGGCTATTGAACACCCAAAGGATGCTGATCTAGCGGCTGGAATAGTTATTGCAGAAGTCATCCCATTCATGTCCAAAAAATTACCTGCTGCAATTCCTCCACAGCACAATAACTATGTAGCCTCACTAAATGTTGAAGGTGCAGTTGCTTATTACTTACATTCATTTCTATGTAACTGTACCTTGTTTGCATTGAACTTGTTTACTGATATATTTCTCATGACATGTTTAATCTGTAGTTGAAAGTGAGGAGGAAGGCAATAGGTTGAGGCACCGTCAGCTTGTTGATGACGTAACTGTGGGGCCTTCCTCTGCTCCACATTCTATATCTGTAGAAGTTATCAAAACAGCTGATTATTCTTTTGTACCAGATCTGAATGAGGCTCTGGACAAGTCTACAATGTCAAATGATGGTACTGATAAATTTCTTGAAATGAATGATATTAAGGAGCTAGATATTTACCAGAATGCTGAAGATAACTTCAGTGGAGAGACCTTGAATGAGATTGCTCAGGAGATGTCAAATGGCTTTAGTCAGGAAGATAATGAAAATTTTGAGAGACGATTTGTTGATGTTGATTGTGAAAATTTGATATCTTCTGGTATTTGTCAAGAGATGGAACCTAAGCATAATAACCTTAGCAAGGAGGCTGCTTCCAATAATGGTGATGGCAATAGAATTGGAAACGATTCAAATGAAATGGGGTGGTTAGAAGTTGTAAGTTCTTTAGTTGATGATTATGATGCCACTACAAGTCACAGATTGGAAGAATGTGAAACATACTTGATTGAGTTGGAAACTTCAGAGGCTCCAAAAGTTTGTCATGTTCAAGGCGATGCATTAAATTATAAAGATAGTCTTCAATCAGAATTGGTTGCTGGTTCTTCTAGTACTGGTGACAATACTAGTGATGTCGAAGATGATATTGGTGCAAAGAATGCAGGTAGCCAATATAGTCATGTATGCAGGATTGATCTGCTTGAGGAAATCATTGATGAGGCAAAAACTAACAAGGTATTATTAGTCCTAGATTTTTATATTTGGATGTTATTTATAATGATATATCATATGTGGGAGAAATTGTGAAGGTGACATTAAAATCGCTCCTATATTAAATGATAACTTGGCATCTTATTGATGATTAGATGATAGAGTATCTATGTGTATGTCATTAATACTTCTGCCATCTTAAGACTATTTGTCACTGATGCAGAAAATGTTGTTTTCATCAATGGAATCTCTTATCAACTTAATGAGAGAAGTGGAACTTCAGGAGAAAGCTGCAGAGCAGGCTAATATGGAAGCTGCTACTGGAGGGTCTAATATTCTGGCCAGGATAGAAGAGTACAAAACTATGGTGGTGCAAGCTAACGAAGCGAATGACATGGTTTGTATATATTAACAAAATTTATAGATCTAAAAGTTACAAAAATCTTTGGCATCATTATTTTTTTATGTGATGAACAAAAAATATTTATCCTTGACATTTTCTTACAGCATTCTGGAGAAGTTTATGGGGAAAAAGCAATTCTCACAACTGAACTGAAGGAACTTCAATCACGCTTGCTCGGCTTGTCTGATGAAAGGGACAGGTCTCTTGCAATTCTCGATGAGGTAATTTACAATTTAGTGTGTTCATTTGAAATTTAATCAACATACCATTGCTGCACATATTCCTGCATTTCAGAATACCTTGAACTCCTTCCTGACTATTGTTAATAATCATAATCATCTCTGTTAGAAAGCATGCAATTTAAAAATATTGGTTATGAATTGAAAGCCTATTTCGTTGTGCAATTTAATTTCTTAACTTGATGTTAAAGAAATAAAATTACTAGCAACTTATGTGGTTCATCTCCTGATTCCAGATCCGCCACATTCTTGAAGTGCGACTAGCTGCAGCAGAAGAACTGAGGAAAGCAGCTGAGCAACTAAAGCTGGAAAAGGAGGAATCTGCACGGAAGGCTCTTGTTGAACAGGAGAGACTGGTGGAGAAGGTAGTACACGAATCACAAAGACTACAGCAGGAGGCAGAGGAGAATTCAAAGGTTACTAGTGTTTCTCTGGTTTCTAAACCATTTCATGTAATATTTTGGACAAAACTCCTTTAATGTGAGCTTGTTTTATAGTGAAGAGTTGTATATCCATCCAACCCTTAAATCTTTAGTAGAGGGTTAAGAACTTAAGATCATAATTCACTTTAAATTAAATTAAGGAATGGTACACCCTAATTCACTTTAGAGGCAAACTCAATTTAGAGACCATTTTTCTTTCTTTAATTTTTTAATATTTTATGATTTTTTCCTCCTTTCCATCTTCAGTTACAGGAGTTCCTAATTGATCGTGGGCGGGTTGTTGATATGTTGCAGTAAGTTGTTTTTCTGTTTAAAATGTAGTTGCATTTTTCTGCCTGTTTCTGGTATTAATATTGTTTTAATCCAATTGCCTT
Organism: Glycine max; assembly: GCF_000004515.6. Taxonomy (NCBI): domain Eukaryota; kingdom Viridiplantae; phylum Streptophyta; class Magnoliopsida; order Fabales; family Fabaceae; genus Glycine; species Glycine max. Next base: position 15,759,345 of record NC_016089.4, read on the forward strand.
TGCTGTTAATTGTTAATTCTTTGTGAAACTTACTGTCGGCTTCAGATTATTATAGGAATGTTTGTCATCCTTTTTTATGTAAAAATTAATCTTCATTATGGCCGTGAAGTTACATTTTATATGATCATTCTGTTGTACTGGAAGGCAATTTTTTTACCTAATTTTTCTGAATTTGTTGTTCCAGCCTAACTAGGACTTAAGGATTCTTTCCTTTCTTCCCTCAGCATGCATATCTTTGTGACTATATTATGAAATTTGACTTTTTGTGGTTGTGATATTTTTGTACTTTCCAATCTAATATTTACTTTTCATTTAACTTTACAGAGGAGAAATCTCTGTTATATGTCAGGATATTAAGCTTCTAAAAGAGAAATTTGATGCAAATCTTCCACTGAGTAAATCCTTCACCTCAAGCCAGACTAGTTGCAAGTTAGCTTCATCAGGATCTTCCCACAAAACATTGGCATCTGATGCAGGTTCCGAGCATAGTGAGTCATCTGAAATACGGAAGACAAGCCGGACAGCCTCAATTGAAAGCCTTTCTTCCAAGAGTGGGCACGACGAGGAAGAAAAATCCAAAGCTGATCACAATGCTCTTCTTGATGATGGGTGGTATATTTTGTCGGACTGAATTCCGGAGTTTACTGACTATTTGTTCTGCTGAGAGTGGAAAAACATAGGAGTTAATGCTATATTGTTTATACAACAAAATAAAACCTTAGAATCCTTGGATGATTTTGCTTTATGTTTCAGTAGCATACTAGCATGCATACAATTTTTATATACGTTCTCGAGGTTGGGTTCTCATTGTTTTCCAGATTTTGTATAGAAAACGTCACAGGGAATTACTAGATTACTTCTTTCTCTTCTGTAATGGTGATTGATTTATCTTTATCTTCATTTAATTACTGAGACGGCTGTACAACCGAACGACGTGAATGATCTATTCTGGGTTTATAAGCTGCTAAGCACTAAGCAGTAAGATCTATTCAGAAAACTTGGGTGATGTGAATGATCGATGTGGAATAATTGGTGACCCAAGTGTACCTACAAAACGTCGTGATAAACCAAATAAACATGTGACTAGTGAATTATGCAGGATCAACCATCTTGCAGTTGCATCCAACTATTGCTAAAAATATAAATTATATGAAAATAATTTGTGCCGTTGTTTTATATCACTGTAGAGAGAATCGTGCGAAACTCCTGCGGGTGGAAAGTAACTGCAGAGAATGCACTTTTTTTAAATTTTATTTATCAATGTTTGTTTTAAGTAAAAATATACATCAATGATCAATTGTTAAGATTCATTGCAGAGGATCTGGATCCGGTTGGTGCATGAGCCTACGTTAGTCAAATTCATATAGAACTGTCATAGCTTGAGTATATAATGGCAGGTGTGATCATGGGTCTGAATCAACCGAGAACATGATCGATCTGAACCGATTCAAAAAGAAATATTCGGATTGATTCACATTGGAAAACTGCAAATTCGGTCAATTCAATGAGTCTCTTATTTTTTAAAGACTTGAATCGAATTGATCTACTCGGTTAAATGATTATAAATAAAAGATTTAAATAATATTTTTTTCGTTATAATAATTTAGTATTTTTTTCATTTTATTGTTATTTTTTTTTTGGTATTAATTCTTGCAAAATGTTTGTTTTGTTTTTTTCCTCAAAATGATATGTATAGTGTTTTTTTACAATATCTAAAACAAGAACTAAAAAAAAAGGAAACATATTTTGTAAGGATTAAAATAATTTTTTTTAACAAGAATAAAAATGAAAAAAAACATTAAATTCTAAAAATGAAAAAATATTTAAGCTTATCTAAAACAAATTTTTCTTAACTTGGCTATCTGATTGAACTTGAAATTTGCTTGCTTCAAACTTGGTATGGTGGCAGCTTGGCATCTCAAATTTCTCCATTTTCTCTCTTTTAGTTGTAAAAGTTTGTTGTATAAATAACATTTATCCGTGTAACAAAAAGAAAATAGCATCCCTTTTCTCTCACTGGGAATTATGTAGATTGGAGGTGTCGACCAATATTTTTTCTTTATTTTTTTTTATTTTTAGACAGTCTTTTAACTATCATCATTTCATAAGTCTCACTTTTTTTTTTTCAAAAATTTGTTCCTCTACTATTTTAATCGTGTAATTTTTATTCATGCGTTAACTTGACATTTAATATTTGATGAAAATGTTGGAGGGATACTCTATTGAACTATTATGCAAGTATATCAAGAATAATGTGGTAAGTTAACATATAAATTAAAATTGCACAATTGAAATAACATTTTGGGAAAAAGAAAAAGAAAAGAGGGAGCAAATTGAGAATGATAAGGAGAACAAAATTGTAATCAAGCCAATCTTTAACTAACATGGAGTGGAATTTAGTTGCAAACTCTGACAAAGTAAGTTCTTGCTATGCGAAGCTAAAAACATCATTTATCAGACATGTCCATTTGATTGTGTTGTGAATGAAATACTGAAAGAAAAAGACAGAAGGGAATTAAAGATTGTTGCAGGTCAGGTAAGAGATATTTTGTGTGTGGATGATTAGGTTGTTCCACCACCGGTTCGTGTGTGTGACCAAAGAGCAGGTTTTCTTTTTATATACATTCGTGTTTTTCATGCCTTCTGCTATTCGGCTATTTGCTACTTATGTTTTGGATGCCATCATATTCCATTCCAAAGTAATTTGGTATATATTTTATTGCTAGCTTTAAAGTTACATTGGCTGCTCGTGAAAAATGACACAAAATGCTATATCAATTGTTCTAGATTCTTAAATCCCCCGTCTCTCCCTTTCCTAGAAAAAGTGGTTAGTTTTCAGGTCTTTTTATAAAAACTTATTAATAATCATTTTTCAGAAACCAAAATAAGAAAATAAAATAAATTAAGTCTTTTTATTGATAAGTTAAAATTAACTTATATAAATTAAATTTGAATTTTATAAAAGTTAAATAAAATTTTCTATAGGTTAAGTTCTTTTAGTGCACAAACGGTGACAATAAGGTTTGATTTGAATAAATGAGCTTGTACAAATTATCCAAATTTTTATCACTAGGCCGGCCCTAGTGAATTTCTATAAATTAATTCGTGGTTAAGCTAATTTTAATTTATGAGAAAAACTTTATTTATTTTATTTTCTTATTTTCTTCTCTTATAAATATCTATTAAAAAAAATTATTTAAACAAGACTTTAGTGTTGAAAGTTATGAACTTTATTAGCTTCCTCCTTCCTAGTAAGCTCAGTAACACTTTACAAAATAAATTTGAATATCAAAACTGAAGGTAAAATGCAATTGCAAATTAATCCATTATATTTGACTTAGTGTCATTAGAAATTGTTGGTGCTCCAAACCTGACCTAGCACATGTCCAACTTGACTCAATAAGCTCAAGTCGCCTGAGACCAGAACCAAGCAACACAAGGTGAACTGCCGTCAAACAACCTTGGAATAACTCAAGCCTTCTACCTTCTCGCTTAAGGGTAAATTTTATCAACATAAGTAAAAAGACCAATAAAAGTGACCTAACAACACATAAGGAGATATTATTTGAACCCCAATTACTACCTCTTAGACTTTCATTCTTGCATTATTTTTATTTTTTTTATCGACAAATGTTAATATTTAGTTTTGTTAGGATGTTAGCAAGAGGAATTCAAACTAATGACCTCTCTCCCCCTTTTATTTTCAATCACCAAACAAACCTTATAATTCATCGACTGTAATTTCACACTCAGTGACTTGAGCATTGGAATTTTTGCAGGTAACAACTTCTTTTGTGCATCCGACTTGAAGGCTCATTAGAGAACTTTGAACATCAGCATTTTGGCCTAGTGACTCGAGTGGTACGTGATCCCTAGTCATGGGTTGGTAAGGAACTGTTGCCAATCCATTGACTTCCAAACAGTTGCAAATAATTATGGACAACTGGTTTATGGATTGATTTATTATTTATTTCAGCAAGAAACTTCTCTGAATAAGTCAACAAGTTTCAGAGTCACATTAAGGGATTGTAATTTTTTCACTCTAGAAAAATTAAGCCTGGGAAATATGATGTTGTCGCACAAAAGTGATAAAACTAAAAGGCAAAGGTAAGGTTGTGTTTGTGTGTCATTATGTAAGTGTGTGATATCAAAAACAACTAGACATGAGACTCTAAGATATAATGTTAGCTTGATAGTTTGAAAGAAGAGCTTAAGTGTGAAGGGAGAAGGGAGAGGTGACAGGATCAAATTCCTTTTAATGATATTTCTAACAAAACTAATAAACTAACCTTTATCGATTAACTAACAAAAAAAATTAGACATGAGAGGCTGAGTTGTATCTTCAACTTGAATTATAAAAAGGCTAATTTGTAATATACATGTTCAGCAGGAACACCTGCTTCATATAGCCCCTTTAATTACCTACCTACCCTATCCCTAACATAAACTATGCCACTTTTGACTCTTTTACTGTACTGACACCCCAAAAGTTCCCTGAGGGTACAATTATCTCTTCTCTCTCAGCATGGTTTTCAGCAAAAACGAACCCCAAATTCTGCTTGAGCATAGTGTGGCACACTGGCACCACCCAAGACCAAGCTCTGATTAATGATAATTCACTCGTGCGAGCACAATAGTAACACAGTGCATCTCCAGATTATGTAAAGCCTTGTCCTCTGCTGCCGAACTTGTTTTGAACACCTCTCCCATGACCGAATCTTTGAACCCCTAACAGAGAATATATTAGCTGCCATTTGCTTTTGTTAATTTGTGTGAACTGTGATGTTATTCTCAGGACTTATAATTAATTGGAAACTAAACCTGTGTGTGTATGTGGTCTGAATGCTCTCAAGGGGGAAGACTTAACCACATATATATAGGGGGAAGAATTTGAAGATATGAAGGAAGCAAATTTGTGGTGGATGGTATGTTCTGGCCCATGGTTGCAGCATTGGGACATGTCCCACTAATCCACCTAAGATGACAAAGTTACACCCATGAGCTTGTCTCCTTTGCCAAACACGCTTGAGAGGGACTACTCATCCACTATTACTAACCCAAGGGTCACCCTTTGTCCCCCCATTGTTAATGCCTATCTCTTTTGTGGGATGTGTCTGCATCTACTTTGCTACATTGTATGTTATCTTCTTTTTTGTTTTATTTTCTTTTGCGTATTTAAATAAGACATCAATGGGAGCCCCTTGTATCTATATGGAAAAAAAAGGATGACCAATGAATGGTGATAATGTAAAATAATATGAATACATTCAGTGTGGTAAGTTGGTTGCAAATTAAGACATTCTTAATGACAGTTTTTTCTTCTTCTTAATGGCTGTTATACAATAGGTTATAGGTCTAACCATTCTTAATCTGCCCATTTATGGGTCAAATAAAATATTAAACCAGTCGGTGGATGAAATATGGTAGATGTCATCATGACTAAATAACAACATTATCTTACTACCAAAAGGCTCAAAGGCATATGACTCGTATATGCAAAAGAAATATTTTATGATCCTTAAATGGAGCTGCCACTTGTCCCATGTGGCACAAGAGGTCCAGGAGTAAGAAATTTCTTCCTCTACGAAAATATCTTAGCCCTTGATTTTAAGTGTGGAAAAGTAAGAATGATTAAGAAAAACTAAAGGTGGAAATTTGTTTCTAGAGTACGAAACTCCAGAAGGATATATATAACAATTTTCTCAACATGATGATGCTACATACAGTGTTTAAGTCCAAGCCATGGTTGACATGATTCTCAATTTCTCATGACAAACCACAATTATTCTGCATGAACAAGCTGACTCATGTACAGTTGTACACGATTCTTGTAGAATACTGACGACATTGCCTTTTGTCCCTTGTGCCAATGTTAAAATATTCCCCCTCTCAGGAATAGTTAAAATTAATGACCTCAAATTCCATATGATATTTAATATCATTTTTTTCATATACTGGTAGTTAACTAACACTGTCATCACTCAGATATCATAACCCCAGTGAAGGACAATCCAAACACAAAAGCACTAGCTTTTACTAGCATAGCACATTACCCCCCGGCCGGAAAAAGAAAAAGTAAAGGAAAAAGAAGAGAACTTGAGAGAGATTTCACATAAAATTTGGTTGGGGTGAATAACATTCATACACTTGGATACTACTGGTGACACAATTAATGTATTAGTCCTCATATTGATGTTGAATACACCTAAAATAGAACATGCTTTTTTCCACACGAGGCCATAACATAATCATGTGTTCTCAAAGAACATTTTGTTGAAGCCAAATTCTTCTGTGCCCTCTAGTAGTGGCCATGATCACGTGTACTGTGTTGCCTCAAAGCAGAACCAAGTCGTTGTCGTTGCCGGAATCAATGAACCACGTCAAATTCCTTAATGTTGTTGAGGAGCGTCGTGGTGAATTTCATCTTCCAAAAACGTGTTATCATTCTCACATTTAAATAGATTAAGTCCCACATCGCTGTGTCTGCTATTCCAAAAGTAGACATCGTGAACGTTATTGGGCCAGCCTTGATAAGATTGAGCTATTGGGTTATGCGTCTTCACACTTACACGTGTGTCTCTGGCTATGAGTTTTCTGTCACGGGACCCGGCCCACGTGCAACACTCTTTTCTGATTTTTCGTGTGGGGAAGAAACTCGAAAATTCAAGTAGGTTTCCTTGGCCTAAAATATAAGAACATTTCATTCTAAATAATAATAAAAACTTATGCATTGGCGAAGTAAGTCAAGATGTTGATCAATTAACAATAAATAATTGTTAATTAATCCATTCATTACTTACATTGTCATGCATACATTAGTTTTCTTTTTTTGTTAATATCTGAAGGGTTATTACTATTATGCATTTATTTTATTTCATGTCTCATTTTCATCTTATTTTTTCTATTTCTTTTTTTATAATTTTTCATTATGTCATTTGTTAGATCTATTATTTTCTCTCTCTATTTTTCTTTTTATCTCTCTTCTTTCCTTCCATTCACTACAAACATAGTGTACATATTTGAGTTATTACTTCTAATCTTATATATACCATCATTTTAACTACTTTAAATTAAGAAATTTGCTTAATCAGTTGGTAACATAAAAATTTTCAACAATTTATATAATTTTTATTCAGAATTATCTTTAAAAAATAAAACTATTGAGATTCCATTCTCTCATTTCTTTGCACTTAATTAATGATGCATCTCTATTTAAGAATATTTTTGTTAAAAAAAAGGTAATTAATGTTGTAGATTATTTGGACGGTCTTATAAAAAAAAGAATTAAAACATCTTTTAAATAAAAAGACCAAAAGTAGTAATGTAAAGAGAAAAAAAATAGTAAGAGAAATTGTGCAAACAAAGCTTTTCATGTCCTTGAGTGGATGAGTAAAAAAAATTGAAAGGATAAGATATTTGTGGTTCAGCCGTGTGATTGTGTACCCCATTTGCCGGGTGAAAACTATAACTTTGGTCTAAAGTCACAGTTAGATTGTCTTGATACATAGAAGACTAAAAGATTGTCTCTAGACTCAAGAAAAGAAAACAAAATAATTGAGGACACTAATGGACGTAGATTTCAAGGGAATTTCCATTTGCGGCCGAGATGCTATCCCTCTCTTGAAAATAAAACAAAATTAAATAAGGGAGAAGGAATATTATCTCACATAAAGATAACGATATCTTGCATGTATGCTTGAATCATCACTTGCAATAGTATTATGCATAGGTTTCATGAAACTTGTTGATAAAGAAATCGTACCTACGCCTCATAAGTATTTCAATCATTACGAGAATCATGTCTTTGTCAAGTATACTACTAAGTATTAATATTATAATATAAATGCTTTTGTGATATTAAAATTATTAATTTATTTTTTAATTACTCCATTATATGTATTTATAAAAAAAAGTTACTCCATTATATGAAATGGTATAATTGAAAAAAAATGTAGAATTATATCTTGAAATTATAAAATAACCAAAGTTTTAAAATAAAAAAGGCTAAAAAACCAAATATATGAATGGATAAACAAGTAAACTAAGGTTCATGTGGCCATTTCTTAAAAGAAATAAGAAAAAAAAAAGTTTCATGAGGGCATACTATACTAGCGCAAAATTCAATATAAATACCACGCGGTTAAAGTTAACTAATTTCACACCAAAAGAAGAGAAAGATATACCCCCGCAATCTTGATAAAGAAAATTATATACTGCATTCTCCAGCCAAAATAATTCATATTTCTACTAGGGTGTGGTTAGAATAAAAAATTATTTTTAAAAAAGAGAAAATGAAGCACTGTTTTATTTCACGAGTTTTTGTTGACATGCAACTACTTAGAGATAGCACCTCCCCAACAAAACATGCCCATAGTGACATACGTTTACTTGACAAAAAATTGAATAATCAATTTCCTTGGAATCCACTTTAACAGATAATTGATATCGAGAGGCTGAAAATAAATTTCATACAACATCACAAATAAAACCATGGACATAAATATGCGTTAAATAATCAATAGAATAAACATCAATCACATAATCTTTTCTTTTACTTCTTTTTGGTTTCAGATATCTTCAACACGAACAATGGCTTGAAATAATTGTGCAGTCGTCTTTCAAGCCACCCGCAATGCCTTCTTGATATCATTCTGTCAAAGATGACAACACAACAACTTGCCAATTAATTTCAAGTATCAAGGATAATAAGCACATTTCGGTATATATGAATCTGGCTAATAACAAGTGTTTAATTGATATTAAAGAGCTAGTAAATAAAATATTAGAGTTTAATTTCTATATATTAACAATATAAAAATTTTACGCAATATTTGCTATAAATAATAATTTATGATTGAATAATAATATAAAAAAATTTACATTAGAACATAAATTATTTACTCAAAAAAATATTATAAATTATGGTAAAGTATATTAATAACTTTACGTATTATATTAAAAATATTTTTAATTTCTTAATAATTAGCGTTCTCCCTTCTAGTATTTCACATGCATGAGAGAGAGAGAGAGAGAGAGAGAGAGAGTACTTCAATGGCTAATGGCTTGGTGGTTGGGCTATAACGTTGGATGACACGGCCTTCCTCATCGACTAAAAACTTTGTGAAATTCCATTTGATTCTTGACCCCATAACTCCAGATTTCTGCGTTTTCAGGAATTTGAAGACTGGTGCAGTATCTGATCCATTCACACGTATCTACATATAATTAAAAACAAATTTAAAGAGTATGGTAAGGTTAATAACCCAATGTTTGATAGATAGATAGGTGATAAAAAGTATCCAAAAAAAAAAAAAAAATAGATAGGTGATTAAAAAGTTACGGGTAAAACTGCTGCCCCACGTGGTACTTGTATCATAATGTGATATAAATTATATGCTCTCACACACTTTTTTTAACATGTTATTAACATTAAATAATATGTTTAGAAAAGAATGTTATTAACATTCCTCATAGGAAAATCATTAAACTACAAAATGTTTTCATCAATTATTTGATGGTGCAATTGGAACGTAACTGTGTCAATGGTATTTCATTAGGGATATGATTACCCATAACAAGCATTATAAAAAATTAACCAAAAATTGCTAGATTCAGTAGGGTATTGTTCACGTTGTTTAGTGTTCACTGACAAAAAAAACTACTATGTTTTTTTAGCCTCTGTTTAGTTTAGACGGGAAAGATAATGAACGATGTTCTTTTTTCTTTTACATAATTGTTGTTATTCGTTACTGTCACACAGACGATATCATCTAATCTTCCGACAAACATCGAACATTATTGGCTCATGTGTGCGTGTCGGTCGGTTCAATTTCTAATACAATTGCAGGGTTGGATCAAACAGGTGAGTAGTAAGGCATGCAACAGAATGTTTAATGTTATAATTAGATATCTTTAGAATAAGATATTTCTCTAATTGTCTACCACTCAAATTAAAAGTTGGAACTTGTCACGTATAATCAAATGTTGTTATCTCTTTCTTATAAATTAAAAAATTATGAATATACATGATTTATATAGAGATTAGTCGGGACTATAAACACTTAGAGTGTGTTTGCGTAAGAGTTCAACCAAACACAATTGGCGTTCAAGGAAAAAAATTTCTCATGTTGCTTTGACGTTTTGTGTCTCAAAAAGTCATATTTTTCTGTTAAACGTGAATTGAAAGGTTTCCAAACATATTCTTAGTAGTCCAAGGCTAACTAAATACCTATAATTTCTTTCTGTTGTGGATATATATATATATATATATATATATATATATATGGTTTAAATAACATCCTATAATACTTAAAAAAATTCCTATAATATAGTGTTGTCCAGCAGAGATATCACAAACTTATCCTTTGGCAGTATAACATCCTCATCCTCTTAAATATCTGGACCAAGTTGCACTCAATGAGAAAAATCGAACCAAGAAATCTCTATGCTATTGCCTTTCATTCATTTTTCTATAAAATACCCAGTAATGTAAATCTCACGGAAAAGTAGACATAAATTATAAAGTCAGTATGCGATTCTACACAAACAAAAACAACATACCTTCCCAAAAATGGGATACTCAGCCTTATATCTTGTACAAGCAAAGTCTTGTGCCTCCTGGCTTGTCCCTGGCTCTTTCTTCAAAAATTGGTTACATGGAAATGCCAATATCTCAAGTCCTAACATCACCAAAAAAAAGATATTTTCTCAACTATGATCAATTTCATTTTAGGCCCACCAATCTAAATAAGTTGAAAATGAATAGCATACCCCTGCTCTTGTACGTGGAGTAAAGCTGAGTTAACTGGGTGTAATTGGCATCCGCAAATCCACTGTTTTATATTTTATTTCAAGAGTATGAGTTCAGTTAGCCACAGAAGGAGAAGAATAGAAGTCTATTTTTTTCTCTTCCCTTTTCTTTTTTTGGTCATCAAGAAAGGAACTAGGAAACACTAGAAGAAAGTTGAGTTAGTAAATGAAAACTACCATTTTGAAGCGACATTAATTACAAGAAGAACTTTCCCCCTGTAGGCGTTGAGGTTCACATCTTTGCCCCTGGCATCCTGTGCCACCCACAATCAACAAATATGTTAACACATTTTCCAGATAATAATGATAAGAAAAATGCTATTAATATAGTACTTTATTTTAAACACACTTTCTACTAATTGAAAATTATAAAATTATGTCGATTTTACAACTTATTTAATGAGTTTCACCCTGATTTTAGACTTTGTTTCTTGAGACTGTAGTTTAACTATCTGTACCTTGACAGTGAATTCATGAAAGGATTTTTCTGAGATTGATTGAGAAGCACCCATTTTCTGTCTGTCTTCAAGATGTTCAAGACTCTTCCTACCACTTTTGCTGGTTTACAGGCAAGTCTGTTTTATGTTTGTCTTGCAAATTTAGGAGTTGAAGCATTTATAGTGTTCTCATTCTGGATTCTGATTCAACAACTTGTTGGCACAAAATCTCTTCTCTTTGATAATGAAGTGAACAAAAATTCCATTTGAACATTATTTTTTCTATTGATTAACATGATTCCAGATACTAAATCTACGCGTACCAATATTTTAATAATGCGTTCTTTTTCTAACACGGCTATAACGAATATGTTCAACTCGTCAATGAATCAATGTTGCGCACTTCAATTTTTTTAAACCATTGACTCATCAGCTTACACTCTGGAATCATATCATGGCTTGCATGATCTTGTATTACGGGCTGGGAACAAAGAAATTTAGTTTAAAAATAGTTCCTTTTAATGATATATAGAATTTTATTTACTCTAAAAAAAAAAAAGCTAAAGACCACTACATGAGCTATATTTGAATTTGGGTAAAATAAAAGTTATTCTAAAAAATTAAAAAATATATCAAAAATTATAAACGAGATATGCTTAATTTAATATTAGAAGACGATAGAGATAATTTAATATAAGATGACGATAAAGATAATTTAATATAAACTAAAAGTATGGATTAAAAGAGAAAAATATATTTGAAATTATGTATATATCATCAAAATTTTCTAATTTATGATGGTTTATTTATTAGCTCAATGTTCCCAGCAAATAGAAAGACGATAGAGCTAATTAATCTCCATTACTAATTTGGTAAAAAAACTCCAATATTAATTTTCCTAAAACTATTTATAAATATATAAAAGTTGTGATATGAACTATTATATTGATTTCAACTACCCAATATTCTTCTTCCTCTCTTTCTTTATTGTTAGTTTTAGTTCTCTAAGAATTCACATTCTCTTCCTCTAAAAAAAAAAAAAGAATTCACATTCTCTGTGTGTATTTGGTAGAGGGATAAAAAATGATGAAAGTGGAGAAATGAAAATCAATAAAAAGAGATAAAGAGTGTGGAAAGAAAGTGTAAAGTAAAGTTGTTTGATTGAGATGAAAGGAAATTTAAAACAATTAAAAGATTTAAATAAAAGTTGTAGGTAAATATAAAATAAAAAAGCAAATAAAATAGAAATAGAGTAAATGTTCATTTTACCTCATTAAGGTGCAACATAATTTTTTTTCCTTTTTAATTAATTGACCATTATTAGTCGATTACGCAAATTACATAATCAATTATACATCTTGATCAACCCTAATCAACTATGTTTTAAGCCTAATATTATAAACCCAATACCAACTTCATCAAATTTAAACAATACAATGGATAAATAATTAATTGTACTAACATCATAATTATGTAACAACCTAACCATCACGAAGATGTAGGGATGACCAATTTTTACAAGTGAGAAGTTGTTCTCCCATACCCCTAGTGAGTAACGCCTTTCACCCCATTTCATCTCAATTTGGGGTGAAAGTTTAAAAGCTTACATCCTACCAATTTTTTAAAACTTTCATCTCCCTATCACACCCACCAAACTTCATCACTTCACCCATTTCTCTCCAATTCAGTTGAACTCACTTTAAGCACAAATTCACCCCTTTAAACCAAACAATACCTAATCAATGTTGATTAGTGTCTTCATTCCCGTATACTAAATGTTAATAAGATATATCTGTAGCTCCAAAAAAAATTCTCAAAGTTTTCTTTCTTTTTTATATAATTTGGCATTGTAGAGACAATTATCCCAAATACAAAGGAATATTAGTGGTATTACACGTTATAACTGGAAATTTAGAATTAAGATAGCCATGCACCCTTCATCATTCTCAACGCTGTCATCACAGTTGAACACGCCAACTCTACCTACAAACTCTAACAAACCACTGCCATAGGCCAGCACGTTTTTATGAGAGGGGCCCCAAGCATCCCAATAGTTGATGGCCACTAAGACCATGCACTCGACGCGGAAACAACGCATTTAAAGAGTGAATCAAAGTTGACCGAAAATGCTAGAGGAAGTTTTTCCAAATATCAAGAGAACAATTTCAAGAAACATCCCCTGAAAATTTGTATATATATATATATATATATATATTCATCTAACTTCTATAAGGGCTTCCATGAAATAAATTATAAAATTTGGAGCAAAAAAATTTTGACACATGACAACCTAAATAGGTCACCCCTCTCCAAAAACTCTACGATTACACTTCCTGCCCTGCATTCTGCAGAAGAGGCTATAATACATATGTACAAAACCTAGCAGATCATTCACATGTCCTGTGCAGATTCCGCCGAACCCCCTCCAAGGATTCTTGCATGTAAAGAATGAAGGACCATAAATCACCTTTTCCTAAACAAGACCAGAGCCCAGCCCAAAAAGTGGGCTATACCTAGCAATCCACGAGGGAAACATGAGTACCAACTTCAACGCTAATAATTGAAGGACAACTACTATAGTCTAGAGGAAAAATAGAAGTATACCAGCCATGGTTTCTGGGAATTTTCTGATCACCTAGGCCGCCAAAAGCCCGGACCTGAAATAGAAATATTTAGAGAATTCAATGGGGCAAAAAATATCACCAAATTAAAAACTTCTCACACTAGAAGGAAAAGGGTGGGTTAAGAGGGAAAGCACCTCTGTTTGCAACTGGAATTGCATCTTCAAAGGGTGGTCTAAATGGCATTGAGTTCCTCTGATTCATAGACCGAGGAGGAAATCTCCACCCATGATCTGGTATTCTACTTGATTCACATGGATGACAAACATAAGGAGGAGGCACACCTTTTTCCTGATACCGAGGACCTACCAAAGAAAGAAAATTGATTTCACTCTAAATGACGGCAAACCAATGAAACCAGGGCATGGTTGATTAATACGAGTAGACATGACTAATATCATAAGAATTATCAGCTACGCTAATCCTACCGGGATAAGATGCAGGACCATTCCATCTATCTTCGTAAACATAAGGAGGTGGCCTTAATCTCTCATGATTATTATAGAAGTTCTCTCTCTCCATGTTCTGCACAAAGTGTTGACTACTGGAGTAAGGAGGGGGTGGTGGAACCTCCCTTTGATGTTTCACATGCTGTTCCCCATTAACAAAAGAAAACTGATTGGATGGCACATGTTGAGGTGGCCGTATAGAGTATCCTTTATTATGCATAGTAACACCATCAGTATGTCGAAAATTGTCTGGGGGTGGCACAGGAAAACTGTTGAAACAGCAAGTAGATTCTGGCATGTGCATCTGCATTTCTCGGTATTCAGGGACCAGATGGTGCACTGCATCACTGATAGGTTGGCTATGCCTTGGTGCAGCCATGGGCTGAGCCACAGAGTGAAGGGGGTTGTCTTTCAGAGTCTGCAAATGAGATCAAGTAGAATGGAAGGACAAAGTAAAACCGTGAGTCATTTTCTACTTGGTGCCGAAAATCATTACAAAGTTGAGAAACATACCTGTGAAACAGTACAACCTTTTGAATTAACTACGGTGTCATATGGATCAGAGGTGGACGGCATGTGGTGTGACATAGGAGGTGGGGGTGGAGGACGAGGAGGTGGTGGGGGTGGAGGAAGGAATGATGGTGGGGGTGGGGAAGAAGATCGCACATCCTGATGTAGAGGAGCAAAGGACAGAGGCAGATTCTTCTCACACTGCTTGGCATTTCCTGTATCGACATTACAAATTGAATTCATTTCTACTGCATTCGAGGGAGCCACATCTTCCATTTCAAGTTCACCATCAACATCTTCCAAAATATGTCTGTGTTTTTCAATTGCAGAAGTCATTTCATATACTTCAAGTGTATGCTCCGGTGTGACAGCCTCAAAGTTCCCGCCATCAGAATCACTCCCTTCTCCATCATCTTCATCTTTAAGCATTCGGGGCATGCAGAACCCAGGCAGCTGAAAAGTTGAGTTGCTACAAGATCAAATAAACAATAAGTAAACACAGCCCAGAAGTGCGCAAAAATAAATAAGTCAAAACATTCTGTACGAACGAATTCAAACCTTCCATATTCATCAACAAGCATGCCCTCCATTTCTCTAACAGGGTCATCCAAAGCCCTCTCTGTTCTCAAAGATCGCCGCAAGTAGATACCACCTGAACTGCTATATAAATCCAGTTCCCGGATATGACGGCGAATAATGGATTCTGGTAGGATTCTTCTCTCCAACCACAGCCTTAAAACCTAAAAAAATTCAAAGCAAAGGTTAACAAAATATGATATCCAAAACAGAAATGTAAGACAAGTATTTAGTTTAACCTCATTAACTTGCCTTGAGACACTGCCTCCGGTTTTCTTGGGCAGTATTTCCAGGAGGAGCAGCAGCAGATAATAGTCGTGGAAGGGATGCTTGGATAGCAGATGAATATACTCCACATACATCACCTGCAAAATCATGCAATTTTATTTTCAGATTAATTATCAACTGTCTGGCTTGGCATTTTCTTTCTTCTCTTTAGTTAGAATGATTCAAGTGTAGCAAAGCAATAAACTTGTCACCTTTTAAACCACGAGAAAACTGTGCAATAGAGTCAACAAGAAAAAACAAATCCACCCTCCGATGCACGCTAGACTCCATTTCCAGACAATGGGCAAGAATTTCCATGACCTGGAACACAGCCCAAGACCCCAAAAATTGCAAATGGCATCAACAATAGATATGTAGGCTTTTGTAAGTAAAATTCAACAATTTTGAATAGGGAGTAACTGCAAAGTCAATTGAAGGAATTTAAGTCCCATTAATGTCCAGAAGAATTATAACACAAAGCATATAAACAAGAATTGTTTTTATAGCAGGTTCGAATCTGTATTTTCTTCTTCTGGGCAATAATACATTAACTTGACAGATTCATATTGCATTAGCTCAGTGGTCCAAAAGAACTTGAAAAATAAAATCCTAAATTAATAGGAACCTAAATGAGAATATGGGTACAAGACAGTTAGCACATCAGCTGCCCAAGCCCCTGGTCTGGAGAAAGTGTATGTTAAAAACAATAAGAATGGGCAGGGAAACAATGGTTATGTGGCAGAGAGAGGACACAGCCAATTGTGAGATGGGCTTCTGTTATATTTGGATGTAGAGAGAGGAGGGTAGGGAAGAGAATCATTTAGTTTGTTATGGTCCTTATGGACGAAGGGCATTAGACATCTGTATGAGTTTAGCTGGCAGTAGGAAAATTCACTCCACTGTAATCCCTTCATTTCAGAAATAATACACATCTTATTTTCCATTGCTAAGTTGTTTTCTCTATTAATTGATACTGTGTTAGTCCAATTTGTATCATAAATAGATGCAATTACCAGGATAAAAGTAAAGTGTAGAACTAATCTAAATCAACAAGTATTTAGAACAAACATTTTCAGAATAGAGGATGGGGGGACATTTTAATTATAAAAAATCATATTACCTTATCTGCAATACCAAACTTTGCACAGTCAATAGCTATGCGTGTTGCTCGACCAATACTTTCCTTTGTCCTTGTCAATGTCCCAAGCATCGCTTCAAAGTACAACAAAGCAGCACGTCCTGCTTCAGTTGACTTACCCATACATCTTGATTGTTGAGTTGCCACATCCCCATCTTTACTACCATCGACAGGACCAGATACAGTTTGTTTCTGGTGTAAATGTACATCAGGGCTACAACTTCCATTGTGAAGGATATTACTACTGTCGGATGTCGAAACATTGCAAATAGATGTAGTAGGAGGCGAACCTTGCGGAACACAATCTCCCCCATCTGTTAAGGATGGACTTGACCGAATGTCCAAAATTCCATTCTCACCCAAATGGTCATCAGATGTTGAGACAGAATTCATATCCTCCTCTGGACCTTTACATTTTGCATCATTCACAATCTCATGCCTGAAATTAAAGAATAGACATAAACTTTCTTAAATTGAAAGAAATGAAGAATAACTAACTTTTATTTGACAATTGATCTCTTTCATATTCACTATCATTAGAACATTAATTAACCCCGTAGAATTCTACCAAATCGGCAAATTCAATAACAAGATGTCACAACAGAACAGTAAACAAGCATTAGGGGTACAAAACTATAAATAATTTCCTTAATTCTTTTTTCTTCTTTGCTTTGAGGATTTGAATAGGAGTCAAAAGGCTAAGAACTATAACATGCCACAATTAAAGCTTACATATCATTTGCTGTGCCAATATCAACAACTGCTGGCTTCAAGCATTCTGTATCTTCACATACAGCACCCTCATTCTGAGGCACATCAATATTATGAGGTAAGGAAGCATCATTTTCCTTCTCACCAATTACAGGGTCAAGGCTTATTCCATTATGTTCTGATCCATCAGATGCTGTATTTGAATTATTCACAGTTCTAATGTTGTCTTCACCATTTGCCGGTAATGATGGATTGGGTGAATCTTGAATGCTTCCAACATCACAAAATTTTGAATCAAGATTAGAAGAAATTTGTCCATTTGACTGAATTTTTAAATCTGCTTTAGCTGTCTGACAAACCATATGATCACTAAGCTCTCCACCAACTTGATCTGTAGCACCTGGGAGAACATCCTTGCCAGTTTCATGTTTTTGTATCTTGGTCATTTGCTTACCCACTTGGATAGGTGATTTATTCTCTGTAAAAATCATTGGATTTGAACTGATTGAGAAACCATACACTTTGATATGAGAAGAATCAATGTTGCAAGTATCCAACTTTTGTGGCTCTAAACAATTACCTTCTTGATTATTAATGGCCATACTCGGACATCTCTTGCCATTAGATATACAGCGCATACCACTTGATGTCATTATGGAGGAGGATGCTTCCAAATGAGCTTGACCTTCTTCAGCAGCATTGGCTGACATGGCTTCTAAAGCACGATGGAGGCGTTTAGATGGAGGTAAAGCAGCTTCAACATCCACAGAGCTGAAGGTTTGATCTTTCTTAGCATTACAAATCTGAGTGTTAGAACATGGAACTGAAATTTTTGGAGAAACATTATCCAAAGCTCCATTCAGCAAAGATGAGTCTCCATCGGCGGGGCTATTATTCTCACAATTTGAGGATGTGATCATCTGCGGCGCTGAGTTAGTATCTTCCTTACAATTTTTTTCTTGAGATTGGAGAGTGCTATGTAGTTCTCCCTCAACGGATGATTTACCCATTCTGACTCTTGCTCGTTTCACAAGGGGCAAGTGTTCATCTCCATCTTGTTCAAAGCATCTTTCTTTGGAATTTCCACAAATATTCTGTGAACTTTGACTGGCATTCTGCACACCAATCTCCTCCTCTGGCCCACTGGTTGGCTTAGAAGCATCATTAGCTGCCCTCTTCCTATTGGGTTTTCTTTTTTTCTTATTGACTACAGATTTTATTTCAAGATCAAGCCCTTTGTTCAACTCAATTTCTGGACAATCAATAGCTTCAGATAGTTCAAGTTTAAAATTTGAATCCATTGTACTACCCTCATTCAAGCTAAATGTATCAGAATCAGTTGTGATAATTTCGGAACTGTTGTCCTCCATGCTACCATTCAAGACAAAAGCAGATGACTCAAAATCATCACAGCCAAAAAGATCAGATGATTTCCTGACACTTCTATTCCTACATGTACATGCACTCTGAGCTGCAGTAGTTGATGGGTTACCAGCACTCTTTCCATTGTCATTGCAAGGCAACACACAGTTTTGGGCACGTGATGAATTTCTAGACCTTCGTACTGAGGTATGTCTATCTGTTACACAGCCCTGCAGACACAAGTCACCCATAGATCTTTTTCGAGAAGAGTAAGTAACTGGCTTGGGAGATTTTACGGCAGCAATCTTATCAGCAGGCTCCCCCAACATTGCCTCCTTATTATGAGATTCATCTTTAAATACAGCGGCTGAGTCATCCTCAGCTACACATACCACCTCATGTTTGTTGATAATAGAATTTGAAGAATTCATTGGTAATGTATGTGCCAACTCAGGAGCATCTGTCTGATACTTGGCAGATGAGTTAACAGGATTTGAAACATCTGCATTAGCAACATCACCACCAGAGCCAGTTTCATCAAGCTGAGTCTCTTTTTTTAATTTCTCAAAAACTTCAATTATCTCCTTAACAGCACGACCAAATTCAGCACCCTTTCCATGACGTTTTCCAAGAATAGACTGTTTTTTCTCCTCAGTAAATGCTTCCACATCAGCAGGATTGCAGAAAGCTCTACAATACAAAATGTCATTTCAAAACTAACACAACTGGTAAGCTAAATAGATATAAGATGTCAAGTACAAGGGAACAAAAAAAATGCCAAGAGGGAGTACAAAAGCTTCAAAATAAAGCCACAACTCATATTTACCCAAAAATAAGTCATACTTCATTAGTACTCAAACTACCGAACATTCCACATTGCAACACAAGTCTTACATAGGGCCTTCAATTCAAAAAAGTAGGTTAACTTTAGGAAAATCTTAAATTCAAATCAAGAATGGATGCATCCTTACTCATCCATACCTTCTCACTTAAGAGGAGCTAAATCCAAGGTTAAGAATGAGATCAACAGAAAACAACCAACAAAACCTAGAGGCCACCTTTGGCAACAGCAGAAAAGAAATTGTAGATAAAAATAAGTAATAGACAAACTAGATACCAAAATATTTGGGGTCATTAAAATACTTGCACTCTGACATGGGATCCAATATCTAAAATGTTCCTAACCAATAAAATCACCTGAAGGTTTATGTTAGCAGTTTAGCATTATTTCAGATCACAGGTCACATAAACTAGTATTTATATTTTCTTCAGACTTCTTACTGGAAAGTGACAATATACACACTAAGATAAATTTTGAGATTTCAGACTTTGAAGTCAATTACTTTTTTCAATAATTCATTTTCAAATAATTGTTATGTTTGGAACTGTCATCTGCAAAATGATGGGGACCTGAGAGTGAAATTGTATTAATTGGGTAGTATTAGGAGAAAAACCATATTTGGTGAAAAGGGGGGTAGTGTTCTTTAAAACTAGTGAACATTGTAAGCAGGCCATTGAACAGGTCAATGGAGTACTACAAGTTATATATTTATATACACATACACACACACAACAACAACAGCCTTATCCCGCTAGGATATACACAAACACACACATTCATATTATGGGTTTGATTGCATCATACACTACAGCTCATTTCAAAGATCCCACATTTGGTCAAGGGAAGAATTCAAACCCACTCCAATACCACCACATCTGTTTACAAGTCCCACATCAGACTTGGTAAGTTTTGCAAGCATATATCAGGTATAGAAAGCTATGATATGGACCATCAATAAGTTACAAGACACTCGGCCTTGAATGGAAACTGTTTGTTGCCGTAATGAGAGAGAGAGAGGTGCTGAAATAGACCATTTTAGACAGAGCATGAAAGATTGAAAGTTACAGAAAAAGATAGGATTGTTCTATGTTTTTAATTGGTCCAGGTTGACAAGTTTTCTTGGTTAAATACCGGTTTTCCAATTTTTGACCAGTTTCATAGCAAAGCAGTGATAAAACTAGTTCAGAATCTAAAGCAGAGAAAGATTTTTTATGGATAACAGATAACCCCAAATCCCATTGCTGTGCCAATGTGGTAATAGTCTTAGGCTAGGGTAGAAGATACAAAATGACTGATTTGACATATTTAAGAGACCGGGACTCTCCCCACTCTCCAAGAGTATAAACCTTTCTCAAATGATGAGATGGTTTCTCCCTCAACCTCCCCTCATATGTTTATTTCTTCTACGATCTCAGCCCACCCAACTAACCTAACTCCCCCAATAATAGACACCTAACCAACTACTAATAGATATCAATCAAGAACTTTAAATAAGGAGAGTGGTTTTTGGTTTAACAAGCTAGTATGGTTTTTCCAAACTATGATCTAAAACACTACTTCTATAATTCAAAATTAAGAGGGACCTTAGTTCAATTAAACTTTAAATAATTTCCCATCCAATCTTCAGAAACCAGGTTATCACTTGCTAAAGGCAGAGACTTTGGGTACAGGAATCATGATTCAAGGATTCAAATGCTAGACCTAAAGTAATCAACCCCAGATAGCTAGGAGCAACCTAGCCCAAAACTGATAGTGTCGTACAGCAGATAGCAGGACAGCCATAAATTGTAATACAGCTCAAAACCTCAAAAAAAAAAAAACTCCACTTGAGGCATATTAACATTTAATACTCAAAAGTAATAACTTAAATAAACAATCATCATTAACTTAAATCAAAACAAATAACCTTAAGTCAATAACTGATGATGACATGCTTATTGAAAGCTAGCTTATAAATAAAAAAAATGCTTATTGAAAGCTAGAGACGTTGAAAAATAGGGGTGGACTTCACCAAAAAACAGAGGAGAAATAAAGTAGTACAGAGTGTACAGAAGCTGAAACAGAGCCAGGAAGTGTCCAAGCACAGGCTAGAAACTTGCTTAAACAAAGCAACAATTCTGAAACACATGCCATGGTTTTATGGGGACAAAGCTGCTATATTGTCTTGGCTCTAAGTGTGCAATAATTTTTGCAAAAAATAACAAGCTGCAGTTGATGGGGGAAAAACATACTTTAATTTATGCAGCAAGGTTATTGAATCACAATTCAAACCGTGAATTACCAGGGCTAATTTTTGAATCATGAATTGTAAATATGAATCATAGGATACAGATATAATGAAAACCACACATTTATATAAAAACCATCTCCTAGTAATATTTGCAACTATAGCCTCACACTGACTCTCATCTAACATCAAGCAAGCTGAAATTAAACATCTCAACAGTGTTATCCTCATAAGTCAGCTCTTTCCTTCCTAAAACAATATTGAAATAGACAATGTAATCTCAAATAATCCAATAGCAGATAAAAGAAAGTTAGAGTTAGATATAAATACCACAATATAACACCTGCCTAGTTCTAGGGAATAATGTTGGTAATGAAGGGAAACTAATCATTAACCACTATCTGGAAAATATCATCCATTGAGATATAAACAAGTAGACCAAAATCAAACCCTACCAGTTACTAGTTAGCATGATATCCATACGCCATCATGATATTGTGGATATCTTACATGTAACACAAAAAAATGGCCCATTTGGAGGTTACATAAAGATGATAGGATGGGATGAGCTATCATATCATATGTTTAATCAATTATATGGTGAGCTGATAGAATACATTAAGTTTATCCTGTTTGATTATCACATCCTATTCATAGTTTGAAAGTTACGGCAACAGGAGCTAGGTTAAGAACAAATAGGATAGAAGAGATATAATCTTCCCCTTTCCCTCATCTCACGCTTACACAACTTCTTTATTCCACCACTACCATAATTGTTGTTGTGGCTACAACCATCCCCATCATTACCATTTGCCACTACTGCTACAACCCCTGCCACCACTATCACCAGTGAAATCACCATTGCTGCCACACTACCATTATCATTGCTAATAGACTAATAGCACCACCATCTACACTACCACCACCACAATTGCTTGCAATTATCACCACTCCCACCACCACCATGCCACACTACCATCACTACAATTATCAATATTGTTATTTCCATCACCACCATTGCTGCAACTATTGTCATTGCCACCAATATTGTTGATCATTGCCACTACCACTGCTGCTACCATCATCATTCCCATTGTTGCCACCCCCCCCCCCAATGGCCTACAACTGTCACCACCTCCATTATCACTATCCCCACCGCAACGATCACTTTTCATAAGGATAATTTTGACATTTGCATACAAGTTATATTGCTATCTATCAGATTATTCGGCGTGCTGTGTGCACCAACAATAGCATATTGTTCTGTCCTCTTATCTAATCCATCCTTTTCTATCCCAATCACCAAACAAGAGCTAAGATTCAATTACCTTGATTATGAAATTTGAACATGTAAACATGATTTCTACAGTTGTGTTGTGCTATACAAATCAATTGACACATCAAGCATACTACCAGCATTTGAGCAATCAAATGAAACATTGCTTTGAATACTTACATTTGTTGGGTTCCAAAGAAGTGAACATGCACTTTCTTCCGATCAGAAGAGTAACCCCACTTCTCCGGCTCACTTACCTGCCACCAGCAAAGAACTTGAAAAGTCATGAAATAACTAGTTAACTACTACAAACAAGAGGGGAAGCAAACATGAAGATACTTAATTTTATAACCTAAGGCCCCATTTTTCTTACATTGTGATTTAGGGTGCATTTGATCAGAGGCTAAAAATGGGTGAAATTTAAGGGAGTAAATTTTAATGGGGAAAAAGTATGTTTCATTAGAGTGAAAAAAGAGAAGAGAAGTTACGGGTGTAAGTTCTTTTCTTGGTGTAAAACCAGCACTAATCCTGACAGGGGGAAACATTTTCGAGTCTCACCCCTCTCCTCCCTCACACCCTTGCTTACATCTCTCTCAGACTATTGCCTGTGTATATCTCACTTTAAACCCTCACTTCTCCATTTTCGGAGTTTCTCATCCTCTGCCAGACTTTCTCAACAACAAAACAGGGCCCATCAGGATCCCCCTGTTATCCTCCCCTAGTAAGGAGACTGGGTTGCAGACAGGATATCTTTTGTCTCAGAAACGGTGACTTCATTCAGATTCCATATAAACTTGCCAAATGAATAAAGGAAAAACAAGGTGAAAGGGGCATAAAAATCACCTCATTCAAACCCAATGAAAAGAAAGGGCATAAAAAGATTTTTTCCTTAAATTTTAATTATACACCAAACAGAGATATAGGCACACTAACTATTCAACAGTTTTTTTTCGTGCGAGGAGGAGAGAGAGGAAAGTAAAAGCTCCGGATATGCCTATGGACACTAGTTTCTATCCCGCCCCAAAAAAAAAGAAAAGAAAAACACGCCTTCTCCATCAGAAGCAATACAGAATTAAGAACTCACAATTTAGTTATGCACTAAATACATCTACAACGTACACATCGGAGCAAGTCAAGTCAAGAAGCGTGTAAAACCCATGTACGACAAAGCAAGTTCAAGACTTTAAGGTCAGAAAGCCAGGCATAACTGTCTTCTAGAACCATCCTCAAGGAAAAGATCAAAAGGCATGAAATTCATGCACGGATCCACAACCATCCCAAAAAATTGCCACACTAAACAAAGAATTCTAAACCCTACCCAACATGCAAACCAGATACACATCAAAAGTAAAATTTAAACAGCACAAGCAAAAGAAAAACACAAACTTTCCCAGTAGAAAGAGGCACATACCGTGGCAGGCCATGCAGGGAACCCCTTAACTTTGGCAAGTACAAGATCGCCGACTTGAAACTGGCGGCAAGCTGCGGCGGCCGCCGCCGCCTTACTGACGCCCCTTCTGCGGCTAGGCGCCATGGGAGGGGCCCTATAGTCAAATAAGGGGAGGAACTGATATGAACTGAATCGAACGCCGAATTTGCTCGAAAGTGGAACTGCTTGGCACTGTTTGGATTTTGCTGAAAGATTTGGCAGGCATTGAAACGCGAGGGATCGAGGAGAAGCAGAGAGAGGGGGGGGGGGTGTCGGAGAGAGTGTAAAAACGCAAACCCTAATTGAGAGAGAAGAAGTGATATTGGGGACGCAGGTGGTATTTTGGTTTTGTTTTCAGACACAGAAGAGAAAATGAGTTTGGTTAGGTGGAAGCTAGATACGGAGTATGGGCATCTGCTCTGGGGTGAAGTGGGCTAACGTGCGCTCTGTGTTGACTGTTGAAAAATTGGTAAAAAAAACTTTCGCACAATCCTCCTTTCCTACGAATCTTATTTTTTAAATTTATAGGAAATTAAAAATTTCTCTCCTATCCCCTAAATGAACATTATTTCTTAAAAAATCCAAGATTACAAAATTGTGTCATGATCTTTAGAGATAATGTTAAAATAATCTAATTTGTGATATATATATTTAGCGTAGTGATCGATCAAAATCCCAATATTATAATAATATATTCCTTGCTTAAAAGCGTCTAATAAGGTTCATAATAATTTTTTTTATAAATAACGTATTTGATTATTTATCTTTAGTTTGATTCTTTATTTTATTAAGTTTAATTTTATGATTTCATTTTTTTTCAATCTTCTTTTGGCTACTTCATTTATGGAATTGTTTTATCTTATGCTTTCTATAATTTTGCATGCGGGGAGTTAGATGTCAATTTTAAATACATCAAATGACTAAATTAAACAATAAAATAAAATAAATAACCAAAACAATATTTTAAAAGTTAAAGGACTAAACTAAATCCAAAAATAAGATAAATAATTAAATTAAATTTTTAAAAAGATAAAGGATTAAATAAAAAAATAAGATAAAAGATCAAATATATCAATTAAATTTTTAGTTTTTTAGTAATGTTCGAAATCACCAAAGTA
Source organism: Glycine max (assembly GCF_000004515.6). Lineage (NCBI taxonomy): Eukaryota > Viridiplantae > Streptophyta > Magnoliopsida > Fabales > Fabaceae > Glycine > Glycine max. Next base: position 15,785,116 of record NC_016089.4, read on the forward strand.
CATAATGTAATTGCAACATTTACGCTTGTAATAATATTGTATAATTATATTTTTTTCAAATAAAAGTAAACAATTTTAATATCATTATTCAATACATATTAATTAATTTAAATATTGCAGTAAACACTAATTTATTTATTTCAAATGTATTATTGTTTATTCTTATAAAACTTACTTTTATTATAAGATTATTTATAGTCAAATATTTATTATATATAATAATCATAATGATGCCAATCAACCAAAAAGTCTTGGTCCTCTTTTGGTATCAAAGTATCATCCAATCCCCGTTCACCTACCAAAATACCAACAAAATTTGGTATCCATCAATCATCAATATTAGACTATATAATTCCTAGAATTAAATTTTCAAGTACACAATATATATTTGATTTTGATCGAGTTTATAATAAAAAAAATTATTATCTTAAATTTTTTATATATATTAAAAGATTTATTTCAAATCTTTATCGTCAGTAACATTATCCTAATATAAACTTGGAAAAAACTGTAAAATAATAAAATCATGTCATTAATTAATTGATCACAAAAACATAAAATAAAATTTTTAATACATCAATAACTCAAAACAAAATTTAAATTATTAGAAACTCAAAACAAAATTTAAATGTATATATCATATACCCAAACATATTAAAGCCTAACTCCTGTAAGTGCGACTTTTATTCATTCACACAGTAATAATTAATTTAAACCCCGTTAATAAGATTCTTGCTAATTGTTATAAGAAGGCTTTGGCTAATGCACATTCTACACAACATAACTACTTTTCAACAGAGAGAAAAGAGTTGAAAATGGCTGATTCAACCCATCTCCTACTCTACCACCAAAACTCATCTGATTCAATCGTTCATCATCAAGATTATGATGCACACAACCTTTCATCTCTTAGCTCCACAATAGACAAGTGCATTGGAGATAAACTCAACTGGACCCAATTCCTCCAAGCTCTTCTCATCTCATGTTCATGGTTCTTTGATGGTCAACAAGCATTCATCACTATCTTCACAGACGCACACCCATCATGGCACTGCATCGACAATCCATGCAACTCAGCCACCACCAACATGTGCACCCTTCCCAAGTACTCATGGGCCTGGGATGGGCCCACGCATGCCTCCATCATCTCAGAATTTGGGCTGGAGTGTTCGAGCTCCTTCATCATGGGCCTTCCAGCCTCCATGTTCTTCGCGGGCTGCTTCGTTGGTGGGCTTGTATTCTCCACTCTGGCTGACTCCTCATTCGGTCGCAAGAACATGCTCTTCTTTTCATGCCTCATCATGTCCCTCTCTTCCTTCCTTGCCACTTTCTCAGCCAACGTTTGGGTTTACTCAGCTCTCAAATTCCTCAGTGGCTTTGGCCGCGGCACCATTGGAACTGTGACACTTGTGTTGGTCTCTGAACTCGTCGCTAAAGGGTGGCGTGGCAAGCTTGGTGTCATGGGTTTCTCCTTTTTCAGTATAGGGTTTCTGACCCTCTCACCCTTGGCCTACATAAACCAAGGATTTTCATGGAGAAACCTATATCTATGGACTTCTCTTCCATCTATTTTATACTGCGGATTAGTCCACTTTTTCGTTCCCGAGTCTCCAAGGTGGCTTCTCATAAGGGGCAAGAAAGAAGAAGCTATGAAAATATTGAAAAACATCAATACATCAATAACTCATAGTAGCTTAAAGTTCGCTATATCACGCCTGTCCCTTGAGGAAGAAGTTTGGAATGCAGATTTGTTCTCGGCCCTCAAGATTATGTTGCAAAAGAAATGGTCTTCAAGAAGGATATTAACGATTACAGCCATGGGGTTAGGCATTGGATTGGTTTATTATGGCATGCCACTAGGTCTTGGAATTTTGTCATTCAACCTTTACCTGAGTGTCACATTTAATGCCTTGTCTGAGATTCTATCCGCATTCCTCACCTACGTGCTTCTAGACAAGTTCAATAGGAGAAGTATGATCTTCATTCTCACCATCATAAGTGGGGTTTCGAGTGTTTTAGCAACCATGGAAGGGGTGATAATAATGAGAAGGCTGCAAATTGTGTTTGAATTGATATCTTTCTCTTGTGCTTGCACCGCGTGTGATGTTGTCCTGATATACACCACCGAGTTGTTCCCAACTTCTATACGAAACTCTGCATTGTCATTGGTGAGGCAAACGGTGGCGTTGGGTGGTGCATTTAGTCCGGTGTTGGTGGCAGCTGGGAGAGAGCATAGGTTTTTATGCTATGGAGTTTTGGGGTTGGCAATAGGGTGCAGTGGGATTTTTGGAGTGTGTTTGCCAGAGACCAAAGGCAAAGCATTTTGTGATACCATGGATGAAGAAGAAAGCAATTGCTACTAGTGTACTGGTTGAGATGATTTTCGTATAGGATTTGTTTCCAATATACATATGTGATATGAATCAAGTGTACTGGTAGTTTGTTGATATGTTACATATATAAAGAAAAGATAAAGCATTTCCTTTAAAGGCATATAACTCATTCATTATCTCACAAGTTATTTCAGCTATATATATATATATATATATCCCTGAAATAAAGTTGGATATGATACGATCACCATCGTGCTTGAACAAGAATTCGCACACCTAGGGGTGGGTTAATGGGAGGGATTTGAGTAGTTAGAATTTGAATGAGATTTTTAGGTTTGTTGTTGTTGTTTAATTGAGATAATGGTTTTTTTTAAGAGCTTAATAAGCATGTATGATTATAACCGGAGAAATAAGGGAATATGTATTCTAAAGTGAAACTGTAGAATATCTTCTGAGAAGTTTTTTTTTAAAAGCTCGATTTTTATTTGTTAAGTCAGTAAAAGAGCCAATAGAAGAAGATACATCAGACTAAATATAAAGGTAGCGCTTGATGAGGGACATCCTAAATCCAAACTTGCTCATGAATAGTGAAACTAGTTTAATTGTCAGCAACAAAATTATCACTCCTTTTAGTAAAAACTTAGCTACTGATATGCAAGTCAATGAGGCACAGTCTATGACTAAAGCAGCAAGATAAGAAATATCTTCATGGCTTATGTTCTGCCACATATTGCAAAGCACTTCTCAAAAATTGTCTGTGGAAGGGACAATTGTGCTTAGGTTGTTGACAATGACATAAGTAATTATTGTGTAAAGATTGCAAATTATAATATAATAAGGACATGTGATGCCATGGATGAAGAAGAAAGAAAAAGAATTGTTAATAAGATTTTTAATTGGGCTATTATATATTGGTAATTTTTTTTCTTCATTTTTGTGACATCTTTTATCACATTTATTAATTTTTCTCTTTTTCTTTATTTTTTCTATCTCTATAATTTTTTTACAATTATTAGCAATTTTTAATAAGAATACTTTTGTTAAAAAAATCATTTTTATAATAATTATACGATTAATATTTTTTAAACAATGTATTTTCTTAAAAAATAATGAGACATTAATAATATATTCAATTTTGTTCAATCACAATGTTTCATCAGGCCCTACGTGTGTTTGGTGTTTTGGCTGTGTTCTTTGTTGGAAGCCCACTTTATATGCACGTTCCTTTATATTTTATTATTTTGGAAAAATTTGTTATTTTTGAATCTGGTCCATTTTTCATCCACATTCATCCCATATCTTTGCAAATATATTTGCAACACCTTCAGTAACAAATCACGTACCCATCATTTATGTCACGTACTGATAACTTCTTATCTCACGTCTGATACTTCCTATCTCTGATAACAAGTTGAGAGCTCTGTGATGGACAGACTCTATAAATAGGATGGGGTGCTCTCAGTTTTGTATCACCAAACCCACTTCTCTATTCAGAAAAAAATACACCATCTATTCAGAGTGAGTAAGGGTCTGGAAGAACAAAATTGTCTTTCAGGTTCGTGTGTGCGCCGCTTCCCGTTCAATTTGCAATGGCTGGAGGTACGCTTGTAATTCTTTTTAATTTCCGCTGTTTGATCTAAATATGCTATTTAAATTTATTTGCATGTTTAGATCAGTGTATGTATATTTTTACATTTGGTATCAGAGCCACTTAATACCTCTGCCTTGCCTTTATTGTGCTTTGTTCAAATAAAGAAGAAACATGAACATTCAGCGTTAAGCAATTTTTTATTTTTTTATTTTAAATATTAAAACTTGTGGCTGAATTTAATATTTAAATATTAAAAGTTTGAACCTCTTTGAGAAAGCGTAAAAGGGAATCGAAGCGAAGCTAATATATATATATATATATATATATATATATATATTAAATAATTTGTTACGCTGAGAGGATGAAGATGTACATGTGCATGTTTAGTGATGTGAAATTGTTAATATATATTGTTTTCTGAAAATTCTAAACAAAGTATGCCTTGATCCAGTGGTTGATGCGGTTAGTATTACCCTTTTGTTGTGGGTTCGAATCTCATTGTTGCCTTTTGTTGCTTGTTTTCCTTTTAATTAATTAAAAGGAATGTATAAATGAAATAAAAACGCCTTGAGCTGGTTTTGAACCCTCGCCCTGCAAGCATGAAAGGACTCCCTTTGTCGCTAAGCTACTGCAATTTAATTGTTTATTAATTGCAGTTCATGTGTATTTATAACTTCTGAAGGATAAATCATTTATACACAAACTGTTTAAAATTGTGTGTCTCTTAAGTTATGTTGAACATGCAATATTATGTTAAATACTGGTATGCATTGGATTTAATCCTTTAAAGTTTATTACATGTTGAATGAATATACGTGCAATGTTATTGTACATGTAATTTTTATGATTCAATATTGAGCACATTTGCATTATTAAGTATGTTTATGAAAAAAATTATTTTTGAATGTTAAGTGATTAATATAATTTTATTAAATTAGAGAATAGCCACAGCATCTTTAATTGAGTAAAATTATATACTAAATTTATAATCACATTAGAAATATTAATTGTGATTAATCATATGTAATGTGATGAAATCTACCTACAGGAATTTTGTTATATTTGTATGATTAATTAGGATAAAATATTAAATTATATTTCTTAATTTACCCACAGGAATTAAGGAAAAGAACATGATTTAATAGTTTTATCATAAAGTTGCATGATGAATCTAATTGAGTAGGACTTTAGCCCACAGGCAAGTTTTGTGTCACTAGATTCATATATTGAGACATGATTTGCATTGGCAAAACATGACATTTGTTTAGTCTCAAATTTTCTTAATGAGCATGTGTGTTTGTTTGCAGTTTCACAATCTATGAATATTTCTTGTGACCTTCCCATTTTGAAAGGTGATAATTATAAGGTTTGGAAGGAAAGAGTTCTCCTTCATTTGGGCTGGATGGATATTGACTATGCTATAAGTAAGGATGAGCCACCGGCTATTACTGAAACTAGCGAACCTGATGCTATTGATCTTTATGAAAAGTGGGAGAGATCTAATCGTCTCTCTGTTATGTTCATAAAAACCAACATATCAACTAGTATCCGGGGTTCAGTTGACCAACATGATAAGGTCAGAGATATGTTGAAAGCCATTGATGAACAGTTTACGACCTCTGAGAAGTCACTTGCTAGCACACTCATTATGCAATTCTCTTCCATTAAGCTTACTGGAACGAGAGGTGTGCGTGAACATATCATGCGCTTAAGGGACATAGTGGCTCAGTTGAAAACCTTGGAAGTTACCATGTCTGAATCCTTCCTGGTACATTTCATTTTGTGCACCCTACCTCAACAGTATACACCCTTCAAAATCTCCTACAACACACATAAGGATAAATGGTCTATTAATGAATTGATGACCATGTGTGTTCAAGAAGAGGAGAGATTGATAATGGAAGAGGGTGAGAAGGTAAATTTGACTACTTCTAATTCTGGAAAGGATAGGAAGAAGTCTGTAGGCACCAATAAAGGAAAGATTCTGACTCAACCAACAATTAAAAAGGAGTCAAAGTGTTTCTTCTGTAAAAAGAAAGGACACATGAAGAAGGACTGCCCCAAATTTAAAAGTTGGTTTGAGAAGAAAAGTACACCATTTGCCTTTGTTTGTTATGAATCTAATATGATTAATGTGAATCATAATACATGGTGGATTGACTCTGGTTCTACAATCCATGTTTCTAATACCTTGCAGGGTATGGAAAGCCTAAGGAAGCCAGTGGGAAGTGAGCAGTGTATCTACTCAGGGAGTAGGATGAGCTCACATGTAGAGGCCATTGGAACGTGCGTCTTAGTCTTAAGTAGTGGCTTTAAATTACATTTGGAAAAAAAAATTTATGTTCCTAGTTTTTGTAAAAACTTAATTTCTGTTTCTAAACTTGCACCTTTGGGATTTTATTTTAATTTTACAGACTTTGGTTTTAATTTACTAAATAAATCTGAAATTATTGGTTGTGGTCAATTGATTGATGGTCTTTATTCGATTGAATTGCAAAATGACGCTACTTCTATGCACGTTTCTGTTGGGTTAAAACGATGTATTGTGAATGAAGAATCCTCTATGTTGTGGCACCGGAGATTAGGACATATCTCTATTGAGAGAATCAAGCGATTAGTAGATGAAGGAGTACTTAGTACTTTGGATTTCGCTGATTTTGAGACTTGTGTAGATTGCATTAAGGGTAAGCAAACTAACAAGTCTAAAAAGGGTGCAAAGAGGAGTTCTAATTTATTAGAAATCATACATACAGACATATGTTGTCCAGACATGGATGCAAATAGTCCGAAATACTTCATAACCTTTATAGTTGATTATTCACGATATATGTATCTCTACTTACTTCATTCTAAGAATGAAGCTTTAGATGCCTTTAAAGTTTTTAAGGCTGAAGTTGAGAAACAATGTGGAAAACAAATTAAGATCGTGAGATCAGATAGAGGTGGGGAGTACTATGGTAGATACACAGAGGATGGACAAGCACCAGGTTCATTTGCGAAATTTCTTCAAGAACATGGGATTGTTGCCCAATACACTATGCCTAGTTCTCCGGATCAGAATGGTGTGGCAGAACAAAGAAATCGAACCTTATTAGACATGGTGAGAAGCATGAGGAGTAATGTAAAGCTTCCTCAATTTTTGTGGATTGATGCTCTTAAGACGGCTGCATATATATTAAACCGAGTTCCAACCAAGACTGTCTCAAAGACACCTTTTGAGTTATTCAAGGATTAGAAACCAAGTTTGCGACATATACGCGTTTGGGGATGCCCGTCTGAAGTAAGAATTTATAATCCACAAGAGAAGAAACTAGACCCTAAGACTATTACTGGGTATTTCATTGGATATGCTGAAAGGTCTAAAGGGTATAGGTTCTATTGTCCATCCCACAACACTAGGATTGTGGAATCAAGGAATGCAAAGTTTCTTGAAAATGACTTGATCAGTGGGAGTGATCAATTTCAGAACATTTCTTCTGAAAGGGATCACTATGAAGCTGAACCTTCTGGGACAAGTAATAGGTTGGTAGTCATTCCCACCCCTCAAGTTAAAATGGGTGTTAGACAACCAGTGATTGAAGTTCCACAAGCTGTTGAAAGTGATCATGTAGATCGAGTTGTTTGTGAGGAACAACATGATGATATTGAACAAACTGGTGAAGAACCAGTTGAACAAGTTCCTCAGCAAGATGACCAAACAACATTAAGAAGATCTACTAGAATAAAAAAGACAGCAATTCCTAGTGATTATGTAGTGTACCTACAAGAATCAGACTACAACATTGGAGCCGAAAATGATCCTGAGACGTTTTCACAAGCCATGAGTTCTAAGGAATCAAATTTGTGGTATAATGCTATGAGGGATGAGATGAATTCTATGGCATCTAACCAAGTTTGGGATCTCGTTGAGTTGCCTGTTGGTGTAAAAGCCATCGGATGTAGATGGGTCTTCAAAACAAAGAAAGACTCAGAAGGCAACATTGAGAGACATAAGGCAAGACTTGTTGCTAAAGGATTCACTCAAAGAGAAGGAATCGATTACAGAGAGACCTTTTCCCCTGTATCTAAGAAAGACTCTCTTCGAGTAATTCTGGCATTAGTAGCTCATTTTGATCTTGAGCTGCATCAAATGGATGTGAAAACGGCGTTCCTGAATGGTGATCTAGAAGAAGAGGTTTACATGAAACAACCTGAGGGATTCTTATCTAGTGTTGGTGAGCACTTAGTCTGCAAGCTTAATAAGTCCATCTATGGATTGAAACAAGCCTCCCGCTAATGGTATTTAAAATTTCATGAGGTCATTTCTTCATTTAGCTTTGAAGAGAATGTCATGGATCACTGTATATACCAGAAGGTCAGTGGGAGTAAGATTTGTTTCCTTGTATTATACGTAGATGACATTCTGCTTGCGACTAATGATAAGGGTATGCTATATGAGGTGAAACAATTTCTCTCAAAGAACTTTGATATGAAGGATATGGGAGAGGCATCTTATGTCATAGGCATAAAGATCCATAGAGAAAGATCTCGAGGCATTTTAGGCTTGTCTCAAGAAACCTATATCAACAAAGTTTTAGAGAGATTTAATATGAAAGATTGTTCACCAAGTGTAGCTCCCATTGTGAAGGGTGACAAACTTGCTTTGAGTCAATGCCCCAAAAATGATTTTGAGCGGGAACACATGAAAAATATTCCATATGCTTCAGCAGCTGGAAGCCTTATGTATGCTCAGGTTTGCACTAGACCTGATATTGCATTCGCTGTTGGAGTTTTGGGAAGATATCAAAGTAATCCAGGTATTGGCCACTGGAAAGCTGCAAAGAAAGTGATGAGATATCTTCAAGGAACAAAGAATTACATGCTCATGTACAGACAAACTGATTGTCTGGAAGTGATTGGCTACTCCGACTCAGACTTTGCTGGTTGTGTTGATTCACGAAGATCAACATCTGATTATATTTTTATGTTAGCCAGTGGAGCTGTATCTTGGAGAACTGCCAAACAAACCTTGACTGCTACTTCCACTATGGAGGCTGAGTTCGTTTCTTGTTTTGAGGCTACCTCGCATGGTGTATGGTTGAAGAGTTTCATATCTGGCCTTAGAGTTGTGGACTCTATTTCTAGGCCATTAAAGTTGTATTGTGACAACTTTGCTGCGGTGTTTATGGCTAAAAATAACAAAAGTGGAAGTCGAAGTAAGCACATCGACATCAAGTACTTAGCCATAAGAGAACGTGTTAAAGAAAAGAAAGTGGTCATTGAACACGTCAACACTGAGTTAATGATTGCTGATCCTTTAACTAAAGGCATGCCACCAAAGAATTTTAAGGATCATGTAGTACGAATGGGACTTGGTTCCATGATGTAATTTCATTGTACGTACATTTGTTATTTTCAATGAAACTCTTATTCAGTTAGATATTTTCTCATATCGTTTTGTGCACATATTTATTTATTTCGAGAAAAATCATTCGGTTTAGATATAGAATAAACATATGGTTTATTCATTAAGTTGAGAGCTAGTGTTGAGAGACTCGATATATTGTGGTACATGGAAGATACTACTCATCATCAGAGGACCTATCACCATGACTCATATATTATGTTTCTTGTTATGGTTGATGTTGAGTTAAATGGACCAAGTGGGAGAATGTTGGAAGCCCACGTTATGTGCACGTTGCACGTTCCTTTATATTTTATTATTTTGGAAAAATTTGTTACTTCTGAATCTGGTCCATTGCAGACCCCTTAAATTAATTGTTATACATTTCTTAGATCAATTTCATAAGATTTTGAAAGCTAACTTACTTTTTGCGGCTTAATTAGCATTTTGAATTTAACACGAGTCTATAATATTTATTTTTCTTGGACAATTGAGATATTTATAACTCGGGCAACGCATATAAATTAATTATTTAGATTGTTTAAATTCTTGATTAATTGTTGTTTTTAAGTTTGACAATCAATATGGGAAATTATTCTCATTTGATTTTATATATATCATGTCATAATCAATCTTTCCATTGTTCCAACACAAATCATAATTAACAATGAGTTTTTTATCAACTAATATTTATTGCTAGTCTGTTAATGGAAGAAATTCTTTATTTTTTTCTTCACCCTTCAACTATCAAGTCAATCTTATAACTTTTTTAATTAACAAAAATATTTAATAATTGATTAAATAATATGTTTACATTATTTATAAATTCTTTGATATCTAAATTCATGTCTCCCCATAAATAAAAAAGTATAGTAATTAATATATGCACTAGATCTCATCTTTCAATTACAAAATTTATGAACTATATATCTCCTATGGACTATATATCTCCTACCACACGATCTTGCCATTGTCATTTTCAGCTTTTCACACCATCACCTCAATTCACATGGTTTCAAATTATAATTTCTATATATCTCCTATTGACTCTTACTATTCAAATAATAGTTTCTATATATTTCTTTTTTGTAATATTAAAAAGTAATATTTTTTCTTTTGATAATAATATTGCGGACCCCTTAGAATAATTGTTATACATGTCTTACATCAATTTTATAAAATTTTGAAAGCTAACTTACTTTTTGTGGCTTAATGAGCATTTCGAATTTAACACGAGTCTATAATACTTATTTTCTTGGACAGCTGAGATATTTATAACCCGGGCAACGCATATAGATTAATTATTTAGATTGTTTAAATTCTTGATTAATAATTGTTTTTGAGTTTGACAATCAATATGGGAAATTGTTCCCATTTGATTTTATATATATCGTCATAATCAATCTTTCCATTCTTCAAACACAAATCATAACTAACAATAATTTTTTTATCAACTTATATTAATTGATAATTTGTTAACGAGAGAAATTTTTTTATTTTTTCTTCTCATCACGTCAATCTTATTATTATAAGTTCCTTAATTAACAAAGATATTTAATTCAATTGATTAAATAAAACGTGTACATTATTTATAAATTCTTTGATATCCAAGTTATTTTTTCTCCTAAATAATAAAAAACACTTGTAGTAATTAATATATACATTGGATTTCATCTTTCAATTACAAAATTTATGAACTATATATCTCCTATGGACTATATATCTCCTATCACACGATCTTGCCATTGTCATTTTCAGTTTTTCACACCATCACCTCAATTCACATGGTTTCAAATTATAATTTCTATATATTTCATTTTTGTAATATTAAAAAGTGATATTTATAAACGCATATAGATTCATTATTTAGATTGTTTAAATTCTTGATTAATAATTGTTTTTGAGTTTGACAATCAATATGGGAAACTGTTCCCATTTGATTTATATATATATATATATGTCATAATCAATATTTCCATTGTTCAAACACAAATCTTCATTAAATTATTGATTAACATCAGTCCAAGATTTAAGCAACATTTAATTGAATAACCATGATTTATGGATATTATACAATATTATGGAGTATATAATTAAAAGTGTTATCACATAATTATCAGTACCGTAATTGTTTATGTCTATTTGTACTATTTAGTAATTAGTATTACACATGTAGTCAATTGGAGTTTATTAAATTAAAATAGATGATCAATGTTAAATTAGAGTTAGAATCTCTCTTAATAAGCTACTTCAAATAGGATGTGTAATATCAAAGAAAAATTAGAGTTTATTGTTATTTTTTTATACATGAAAAATCAAAGATAATATCAAAAATTTATAATAACTCACAACATCTTATCCAACCAATTGAATTGATTCTCTTGACAGAATTTAATGTCTTATAGACAAAGCTCAAGATAGAAAAGTGTAGAAGTCTCTCTTAAAATTATTCTTCTTTTCATCTTTATTTATATACTTGATCTTCTTAATTGTTTGTCTCTTTCAATTTAACATATTTTATCTTTATCTCTAAATTAAATTTAAATAGTTTTTTAAAAGAATTTTTCAATAATTAAAAAAAATTACATCATAATAAAAACATTATTTTATTTTAGATTTTAATTATAATATAATCTGTATATTTAAAATATTCATTTATTATAAATTTTAATTATATGAAAGAAATATTTGTCTTGTAATTAAAATATCAGTCTATAATAAAATTACTCCTAACATGTTGACAAGTTACTATAACTGAATCGTCAATCCTAATCCCAATTTTACAGTAGCGAACATAGGCTAAGTAAACTTAGCATGTGCTTGTTTTGCAGTTAGCACACTTTTTTACTATGCTTTGTGTTGACTAAATGGGTTGATAACATTCTAATTCTATGCTTTGTGGAAAGTTTATCTTATGAACGACGACAACTCTTACTGATGTGCATTTTAAGGTTATGAACAACAATTTCTAACTCTATTGTGAACAGAAGTGATTTAATAAAATTTTATGTTCTTTGACTTAAATTTCAAAATTTAACTTCGAAGTCTTTGATTTATGAAGTACGGGATCATCAAATGTACATTAAGGTTATGATCTGGAAAAAACAAAAGCTTAATTTCTAACACGACTGTAGTCCTGTACCTTTACAACAAGATCACCAAAAATTGCCATGGCTACATTTGTATGTTCTGGTTTTTCTTTTTTTTGGTTGGTACTATATTTTTACGTACTGCAGAAGGCAAAAAAACACCATAAAATGAAGCTAATTTGGATTGTAACTGCAGTGCAAACCAATTCCTATTCGCAACTATATGTAATCGGACGATTCAAGCGATATGAATCAAAATGCAAGACAAAATAGTTACCAGTTCAAACCAATGGCTAAATCTAGCAGAGCTTCTACTTGGCGTATTGTTTGTTGCTTCTCCTGTTGTTTCAATCTATTTGCAACAGATTCAGCATCAAACCCTGGTTCATTATGTACTTCACTCTCTTCAGAACGAACCTCTTGCAGTAATTCATCCACCTCCCTTACAAAGTCCACCCTCAAAAGAGTATCATCAACTTAAAGTGATGGTCGCAACGGCCCATGATGCTGATACCACACAAGATTGAAACAAAAAATCATTAGGGGATTCCAACAAAGGTGATTTCCAACTTATAAAATATAGTTTAGATGGAATCTGCACCATCTCACTTTTAGTTTTAACCCAACTTATGTATAAGCAAATAAACTTGAATCAAGTTTAAACACTTAACATTGATGTATAAACAGATAAACTTCGAATTAATCTTAACCAGTTTATATCAATGTTTAATTTCAATTGTTGTTGTGAACATATTTTTGTTAATCATTTATAAATCAAATAAACTACCTATTTTTAACATGGTGAAATGGACTAACATCTAGTTATTTAAATACAGATTCAGTTAAGCGCTAAGTGGTATAATGGTATTCACACTTCCAACCGCATCTTAGAATCCACTCAGTCACATATTTATATAGGAATTACAGCTTCAGTTATTATCATGAGAGGGAGGGGGGAAAGTCAAACTTAAAGGAGATAGAAGACATCACTTGACTAAGGTCTAATCCCTGTAATCTATAGGTGCAGCTTACCTTATCTATGTCGAATGACTCAAATCCTGGTGGAACAAGAATACTGAATGGATCCTCCCGAGGAAATGTATCAATCATGACCTTTTTACATTTCTTTAGCCACTCTTCAAAATCATAGCCGTCATACATAACCAAAAGATCATTGAGCAATCTCATCGCAGGGATAGCCTCTCATTTCAAAATCTCAGTCTATAATCAAGAACAGAAAATTAGAAGAAAAGAAAAAGTAAAAATTCTGAAAAGAAGTATTAAGGTTAAGTTAAACTGTGCAGGAAGTAATATGCTAGAATTGTTCTAAACAGAAATGCTAGAAACACACTTTTTTTAACACACTTTCTCTATTGGTAGAAACTTAACGGAAATCACAAAATTTCATGAGTCCTACATCTTATTTAATGAACTTCTCTCATGATTTTGTAATTTATAAAAAATTTAACCAATAGAAAAGAGTGTTTTAATTCCTAACACTCCTCTTGTTCTAAATAGTAGCCAATATGAAAATTTATGTGAATATAAAATGGAAAGGAAAAGGTCTAGAGTACCCAAGGTATTTAAAATATATTGGAATACAAACAATAATCATATAGTTTTGCATTAAATTCAACAAAAAAATTAAGAATCACATTAGTTATTAGAATAAGTGATACCCCAGGTCCTAAAAAAAGCAACGAAACCTTTTCAAATGGTGGTGCACATGACAGCAGAATGGCCACTGCAGAATAATTAAAGAAAGGAAAATTTGGGCCAGTTATTACCTCAACCCTTCTGTACAACAGATCCAGACTTCTAATGGCATCCTTTTCTTCCTGTAAAGAGGTGATAAAATAATGTATAAAACTAGATAGTAAGAGCAAGAGGATGAAAAAAAATTATACTAAGTTTTTTCAGAAAAAGACATGGAATTAACTCTAATATTCACTTATCATAATCTCCTTCAGATTATCATAATGATATCCAGCACAGAACAATACAGCAGTCAACATAAATAAATTACACTTTGCTTAATATGTCTATCAAGATAATAATTTATTTTGCTTAATAATGTCTTAATCCCAATGTTGGTACAGAGCCTCAGCCTCCCAAGTACCAAATGATAAAGGAAGGCTCTGATCAGTTTACAACTTAAACAAAACTACAAGTCTAATGAAAAGTAAAAGTTCCCTAATTGCCCAGAACACCAATTAGGTTATATTTATCCACTCTTTCAAGTTTCACCTGCCAAACTAAAGGATTACATGATACTTAAAAAACCTTTCATTCCTTCAGGTTAACTGACTACTACATTGGTCAGTTATATTTCTAAAACAATAATGAAATTTCCTAAGAAAATTATAATTTTGTCAGGTTTCATTTCATTTCAAAAAATTGAGGCATGATATAAGTTCCTTGACAAGAACAATGCAGTGCCCATCACTAGCTATTAGAATTATAATAGTATCATAAGAAAGATATTTTGAGAGAAAGAGTGAATCAATCAGAGAGAATGAAAAATGATATTAAGCCACTTAACAGTGTAGTAAAGTCTGGTATTTATAGACCAGAAAAGTCAGTTATAACAACTAACTTCTAACTAACTCCCTTTAATTGAGAGTGCAGTTGAATACTGCAACTCTCTGTACATTACTCCAATTCTAGCTGGCTAACAACCTTCTGTATCACAAACTTCCAGTTTTTAAAAGAGTACCACACTCATTGCCTACAATTCTGTTGTGATGTGGAAGAAGTAAATATTATTCAAACACAATAAAAAGGAAACTAGTAATTTTTAGTTAAAATTTTAATTTACAAAAATTGATAGTATTTTCAAAATGTTTGTATATTTATCTAAAAAAATGGCGTCGCCTGTACCCTCTGAACTTAGTCTATATTTATATTTAAATTCACAAAGACACCACTTTGTTGATCATATGCTGTAAAAAAATCTGATAATTTGGAACTTAAAATCCTCCACAATGCAAATGATTACCTAAAAGAACCTTGCAATGAAAGATTTACAATCTAATAGTTAGGTCATGGAAAAAGAGTAGGAAACATATGCTACCTGCCTACTTCTTTTTCATCACAAAATGAAACCCTATGCACAAATTAATTGAAACATATACCTAGAATACTTCAGAAGCTAAAACAACAACTTACATCATGCCGAGCAAGATCAAGGCGATTCCATATGACCATTAAAACAAGTTCAGTGAATTCTCCTTTCTTGGCAGCTTCCTCAATTCTCTATCAGAAAAAAGTCAGTCGATACCTTTGAATACACACAAACATGTGTGCAAAAATGTACAAACCAGTCAAAGGAAGAAAATAAAAGGCTTAAGCCATTGAGAATTAAATTATCTTATTTATAATATTATTATTTTCTTAGTTATATGCATAAATGACACACAAGCTATCAGTAAATAAATAACTTAGACACTATACACTAAATATATCAGAGTGAGAGGAAAACTTTATGCAAGAACATGTTAAGAAGGCTACATGATGCAGACCATTATGTTCCTTTCTTTTTCGTCTTGCTTTTCCTTTTAGATTTTTTTTTTAATGTGAACTATATCACAATTTCCTTCAGATAAAACTGCAGATTTCTTTTTTGTTCTATATATGTCAAATTTCCCAAGTATGCTGATTGCAGTACAATTAGTTTCTAGATGCTCACTGGGAGAGAAAGATGATCCCTATATGGTCAAGGAAAAAGCACTCTAAGCTCTAGCTTGGTCACCCAACATTTAATTGAGGCGATCCATCGTACAACATGCAAATCATTTTTATGAGAAACTGAGATATAATTGGGTGTAAATTTAGAAATTGAAAATACAAACAAGCTCAAGAGGACATATTTTTATTTGAACAACATTTAGTATATTGCTGCACCAAGAAATTACCTCTTCTACTTCTTCAGCAGCTCTGAGAAAGCTTGAAACCAATTTCCTTGCTTTTATGACATCTTCTTCTGGGTATTCCTTCAACCGCATGCCAATTTCACGATACTCTTCAATCTTTCTTTCTTCTTCCTCTTCTTCCTGTTTCCGTAGCGGATGCAATTCCTTGGTCTTCTCACGTTGTTGGGTTTGCCATTCCTATCCTAGAGAAGGTTAATAAAAACTCCCCAAATAAAACCTTCCAACAATTTTGGTTTTACATGAAAAATTGGCCCTAAAATAAAAATTCAAATTTAATCTCTGAATGTGCAACAAATTAGTCTTGCAGACAATTTAATGACAAATTGGTCTCAAAAGTTTACAACTTAATGTCAAATTAGTCCTCAAAGAATACAACTTATTTTCAAATTGATTTTGAACATTACAACTTAATGATAAAATGGTCTCACAAGTTTTAGGACAAAACTAATTTGTCACATTTTTTGCACATTCAGAGAATAAATTTATGTTTTCCATCTTTCAGGGACTAATTTGTCACCACATCACACTTACACTTACACTTCAAGGACGAATTTGACTATTTACCCTTTAAATTTCTTTAGTTTCAAGGATTAATGACAACATTTTATATTTTCAGGGACCAAAGTAGTAGTGTTTTACCCTACAAAAAACAAACATGAAAATCAGAATTGCATTGGGCATTAAAGAAGTGAAGATATATTCTCCCTAAACATATGCTGCCACTGCCAAGGTTTTTACTAGAAGCACTGCCTAATAGACCGACAAAACAAGAACTCAAGTTTGAATGAAGCAACAACAGTTTTTTTCCTTCAAAATCTAATCATCAATCAGGGCCATGCAAGTAAAATTGAATAAGAAATAGTAAGAAATTCACAATAAAAAAATGAAATACCCAGATAAAGGTGCATACATACATCGTCATAGTACTCCTTTGGCATCCCTTCTAGAAGCTCCTCCTCTTCCTTTTCCTCTTTGACACATCTCCTTAAAACTATGAGCAAAAGCCACAAACACAAGAAAGAAAATAATCAATTTTGAGACCCAATGAAGGGACTGGGAGTGAGCATGATATGAAATATGTGGTGGCAATGACTAACCTGCGCCAGATGTGCACTTGTACGAAGAGGGAAATGCAGAAAGTCTCGTTACAGAAAGAGATGAACAATAAAGGGGAAGTGGCAAGGTTAGAGAGAGAAGGTTCATTCCCAATGAGAGAGAATTGGGATTCTTCCTTTGAAATGAAAGTGGGAGAGTAAAGAAACTAAACTAAACTATTGCTACTAGAGTATATTAATAGTATAGAACTCAGTTACTAGCTACCTCCAAGAGAGCGTGAAGTGAAGATGAACGAAGGTATGCTATTGCTATCTCTTGCCTCTCGAAGCGGGGTTTAAAGCTTACACATAATCTAGGAAAAGGGGCATTCGCCTAAGTTATCTAAGTTATACGAGGATCAATGTTACATTTTATCTTGTATCTTTTAGTTTTTCTTTAATTCTCCGTTAAAAACATTTATTTTTAAATTTTAAAATAATTAAGTTAGTATACTAAAATGAGTTACTATTTTTATTTTATTTCAAAAATTATAATTCTTTTAACTGCAGAAAAGAATTTTATTAAGCCTAGAAAAGCACAAGTTGTGGCAAGACTGGGAACCACCAAAGATCACAAACGATTATAGCAGAACAATAAAACAAAAGCGATACGAGTACAATTGAAATCCACAAAATAAGGTTACCCACAACAGCAAATACCCTGCATAAGATCCTCCTTGCAACAGTCCTTTAACTAAATATCCCAAAAGCAAAGCCCATTCCAAGAAAACTCTTAAAAGTTCTAACCATTGATCTATCACTCGAGGATTTCCTACTAATTGGTCACCAATTCATGCTCCCTCTAACTCAAACTACATCAAATTGTTGCTTGTTATTGACAACTGGTTTTCCAATCTTACAATAAAGTCGTCCCAAACCTTGTGTCTGGTATGCAAATTGGTCGAGCTAGTAATATAAATATAATACCTTATCCTACTCACGGTAGATGCCCACCAAATGTTTGAAGATATCCTTCTTACATCTGAAACATTACAAAAACCACTCCACATATGCTCTGGAAATCAATACTTTGCATCAAAGTGGGTGGTGGCCGATACAAATCAATGCAGAGGAGGAAGAGGGTTCTGAAGAGGGTGTGGTTAAGCTTCCAAAAATCAATGGGTGTCCTCGTGGGTGGAATAAATTAAAAATGAATTGATTGAATAATTATCTTTGTCCATCAAAGTGTTGCATCTCTAAAATTCAATCTCCAAAAATCAATGGTTCGGTCTCTTCTCTTTCCCCCATTCGGTTTCCAATTTTTTTTTCTCTCCACCAAATTTAATCTTTGTTCATCAAAGTGTTGCATCTCTAGAAAGATCTATTCCATTCTTACACTCTTACTCGACAACTTCAAAAACATTATTCAATGAGATTTGGGAACCTTCACTCCCATCGCCACCTACTTCGACTGTGTTTCCGGCTTCGAGAGCGACACCTTGCGTGTTGATACCGATGGCAACAGATTGGCGTTGCTTCGATAATAACGAAGTAATTCACGGATCTGAGTTTTTGTTTTTAGATATGCGTTGTTTTCCCTGAAATTGGTGAGAGATTGTGCGTTGAATCCGGATTTGTATCTTGAGCGGTGGTGGTTGGTGGAGTCGTCGGTGCGGTGAGAATGCGTATGCCGCCGGTGCTGCGAGAACGCGTGCGCCGTCAGTGCTAATGGTGGCGCCAACCACCGTGAGAGGCTGTTCAGCGAGGACGGACTTGCCATTGCTGGAGAAAAATCCCCAGTTTCCGGTAGAAGTTCCTGGTTACATTAGTTATTTTAAAATCTACATAAGTTAACATTTTTAACAAAAAATTAAAAAAATATTAAAATAATTTATTTTTTAAAAAAAAAATAAGAAATCAGAATAAAAATTTTAAAATTTAGTATACTAAAATAAAATAATTATAAAAATATAATAAACTAAAAATGACATTAACTTATACAAATTTATATTAATGATTTATCACCGATGAAAATTCATTAGTGAGAATCGGATTCATATAACTTCGACGATGGATGTAAAATAAAAAACACAAAAAAACTTTGACAATTATATTAATTTTTTAGTTCTAGATTTTATTTTTTGTTTCTATCTTAATATGAAGAAATTATATAATTTAGTCCCGGTATAAAAATATTTACCAATCAATCAGCATCCTTTTGAAACCATAGCAATATTAACGTTTTTTTTTAATATAAAGAGAAACAAAAAAAAAAAGTGTCAAGAATAGTGTTCAAAATGTAGGACTTTTCATACAAGAACCCTAATGAAGTAAATGTTATCAAGTATGTGAATCAAATTTAATAGCATTATTACGTCGACAAATGTAAGTGTTTCTCGTTATAAAGATTAAATTGCAAGAATTTTTTGACTGGGATCAAAATGAAAAATGTTGTCACACGTAAGTTACACACACTGTTTTCTTTTATCGTGCCAATTTGATAAACGTAATTTTTTATATAAATATTATGATATAGTTATATTACTTAAAATATTTTAATTTGATTTTTTTCCTAATTGATATCAAATCGGCATGGTGATGAAGAAATTTACCAACTTTTATAACGATTTCAGTAACAACTAAAACTGTTTTTTTATTTATTTGAAGGTGTAATTGCCAGAATTCACTCTAAATTTTGAAGGTGTAATTTTTTACTTTAAATTGATGACGTCAATCATATAGAATGTTGAGTTTATCACTCGTGTACGGTATATCGTTTGTCAATGAAATCCCTTGATTTTATCAAACTAATCCATTTTATCACAAGTGTATTCCCAGATAATATTGATATACAACAACTCATCCAAGCGGATACGTCGCCATCTGTGTTTCACTCGGCTTTGTTGGGGGGAATCACCTCTTACGGGGAAATATGTAGTGAGAAAAAAAGAAGACATAGCAGTGATCAATACTTTCTTTTTTAAGACAAATGTTTTACGAGCAAAGTTATCACAGACAGACCTGCAACAGCATCAAAACAAACTACATTTACATCTCCTAGACATGAAGTAAGCTAAGAAAATTAGAAATTGCCACTAATCCTATAAATGCTTAGCATCTCCCTCTATCTATGGCTCTCACAGAAATTTTTAAATGCAACAAGGAGCAGAGGGTTGTACAGAGAAACTTGTCAGTGTTCGCACTATAGTCTTTGCTTCACCCGCCTTCCATTTACGTCACTGCCATCAAGTATCACTTCATTCCTATGCTTGCACAAGAAGTCCGAATGCTCAGTAAATCTAGCCACATACTCCAAAAGTTCAGTCAAAACAGACGGGCAACTTTCCTTCAAGTACTCAAAACCATCAGTTTGCATCACAGCTGTAGAAACAAAGGGAACATAATACTTCAGCCCGAGTTTAGGACATCAAAAGTATGACTATGAATTATCTATAATACACTTTTTTAAATAAGAAGTTTGTAATGTTGTCTTTTACTACTCCATTACTTTTTGGTTATGTAAATGTCATTTTCAAGGGTTTATCATGACTCAATTGGTTATTAAATTTTGCTATATTTTGTAGGTCGACATATTAAAAACAATATTGAAAGTCATATAAAAATGGATTTTTTTTTCTTAAAAAAAAAGCCAACCTGAACCACAGAAGATATTGCATTCAAAATGAACCAAACCGAAACAACAAACCTTTGTGTCGGCAATGAATTTAACATTCAATGATAATTAGATACTAACTTTAAGAGTGTGTTTGGTAAGAAGGAAAAAAATAGTTGAGAACTAGGGAAGACAAAAATAGATGAGAAATAGAATGGATTTAGGGGTGCTTGTTTTAGGAGAAATAGAGAAGAAATAAGGAATAAAGAAATTGAAAAAATAATAAAAATTTCTTTGTTGATCGTTTTTTTATTCATATTCTACCATGATTAGTGAAGATCAATTATGCATTTTTTAAATTGATTTTTATACGTTTCTAGCAGTTTTAAACCCTGACTGCGTGACATATAAGACTGCCAGTTAATGCTCAATTTGTGGGGGTTTCAAACAGCCAGGAAAAAAAATGCTAGAAATTCAAACCGCCAAGGAAACAAAACAATTTGCGTGACATGCGTCTCCCCCCCCTTGCATTTCCACACACCGCACAATTCAGTGAGGAGATAAAAAGGTGTGAGCCTCACACCTTTTTATTTCAGTCTTCTCACACCTTCTTATTTCAGTCTTCTCCCATTACTACCCTACCAAACAAGAGAAATCCCCCATTTCTTCGCCTATTTCCTCTTCATTCTCTCTATTTCTCACCCATTCCTTTTTACCAAACAGAGTGTAAGACCTTTCAACATCCCAATTATCTCCTAATATTGCACATTTTGTTTAATGCATGTTCATGAAAATAAAGTTCAAACAATAAAACACACCTCTGAGATTTTCAGGCCTTGCAACAAATTTTAGACAGACTGCTTTCAGTTGGAAACAATGGTGCTGTTCTGCCAAAGCTAGAGTCGTAGCGACCGTGTTTATTGCAACATCATCACAGAGACTTGCTTCACACATAAGCCTAAGTCTCTCCAAGCCATACCGATCAGCTGCTGCTAGCAGATGCTGAGCCATCAAGGTAGTAGCCCATTTTGAGCTCAACCCAGTAAGCTCTTGCATGTCAGGTAGTGAGTCCCAATATATAACATGAAGCAATGCCTGCAAAATAGAGAAATATGATATAACAAAGCAGACAAAGTTGCACATTCTTTTGGTATAATGCTAAGCTATCACCCAACATTTTAGCACCTAGAAAAATGGAACCGGTACAATAAAAATAGACTTGCAAGAATAAGTTCCCAATTCAAAGCATAAATTATAGAAAGCATTGAACAAAACCAATCAGCCATGCGAATCTACCATTCTGTGTGCAAAAAACAACATTACAATATCATATAGTATCAGTTCTTTACAGTACTAATTTTATACACAACCAGCTGGAACAACATGCCAAAGAGAAACCAAGCAACTAAGGAACCAACCAACCAGAATGGAACTCCTAGCTGCAGTCAATTTATAAAGAACTAGTCTCAGTTCTTTTTTCCAACTTTTCTGTGTTCTTTCAAAAAGGTTATATGATTTCTGTCAAATCTAACTTCCCAGTGCAATGAAATACCATCTAAAAAAGTACCAATGTATGCATCAATTCTTTTTGGTGGCATAAATGAAGGGAAGAGGAGAGAATAAAGTTGGCAAAACAAAAGAGGTATAACTTTCCACATCAGCATATAGCTCAGTTGCAACAATGTGCTTAACAATGATAATAAGGGGAAAAGCAAGGAAAATGTCTTCCAAAATCATAAAGGACTGTGTATATCAGGGTATGAACAGAAAGGGTAACCAAAACATTTTCCAACCGCATCACAAGCATAAATCAAAAACATAAAGCACAAAGAGCACTCATTCAAACCTTGAAAACTGGAGCCTCCATGTCTTCAACTTTTATACAATGGGTATTCTGATCTTTCATTGGACCGAAAAGTTGGGCCCTGAAAACAGGTGAACGAGCTGCTAGAACCAATTTATGAGCAGCGAAAATTTCTCCATTCACTTCAAAACTGACATCACTGCCTTTCCCACTTTCTAGTAGTTTCCCAAATTGCTGACCCATGTTGGAAGGCGGAATTGGGATTTTATATATTTTAGGGCCTTCTGTGTGTGACTTCACAACACCAACACTACAATTAACACTAAGGCAATCATCTTTAAGGTAATCTGATGTCTCTAGTGCTGTTCTCTTAAAAAACCGCTTGTAACCCCTGAAACACCCAATTTTAACAATTAGCCTCTTTACCAAAATCATACATAAGCATCACTCTATATTCAAAAAATACATTTTTTTTTTCTTTGGGGGGGGGGGGGGGGGGTTTAAATTTCAATGCACATACACATAATCCCAGAGCGTATTGAGAGAGTGAGATGAGCTAATTTTGACCAACTAATCTTACACAGATGATCGAGATTAGGTTTGAGTTTTTTACCATCCATTATGGTTGTGTGGTCAAGATTAGCTCTTATCACATCATGCCCTGATTTGATAGCCATGATCACTTCATGTTGTTTGAGGGGAGGATTCTAAACCAACCCCCACCCACAAGTAATCTGAAGAATTAATAACTAAGATTCAGTTTAGCTAGCAAGACAATTTGCAAGACATAAAAATCTCTGAAAACATACTTCTTGAACAGCATGATCCCTCAAGACCCAACCCCCTTCCCTTAAATATAAAAACCATTCATTTAATCCTTCCATCCCCATTTTTCCAACAACATTGCAAACACACATCTAAGTAAATTCCCATCAGCCACTCTATAAATTTCCCTCAGACAAACCCAATACCCAACAACATATTACAATCAGAACCAAGCCAAGTAAATCAAAAAATTCAAATTAAGGAAAATTATAAAATTTAAAAAAAAAAACCGCAGCATATCCAATTCGCTCACCACATGCTACCACGGTATTTTAACGTGTAGGGTCCACTCTCGAGGGTCCTCTCAAAATGGCTATGCACCTTGTGCCTCTCCTTCCCACTCTGATCCAAAAGCGTCAACTCAAAAAGCGCCCTAACATCGGTCCCTTCGCTAGCGAGCGCGATGAAGAGCGAAACGTACGTTGCATTGTCCTCAACGCTCTTCCCATCGGGGTAAAAATAGATCGCCCAATCGTACCCTCCCACCGAGAATATATCCGACGCTATGTACTTCCCAATCCCAATCCCCTTCGACAGCGAATACCCCGTGATCTTGAACCGGTGCGACCCCCTCACCGTGTCCGTCAACGACATCGACGACGTCGTTGCCGGCGGCGCCGATGACGGAGACGCCGACGACGAACAATTCGAGAACGGCCTCGCGGATTCTCTCCGAATCTTACCCATGCTCAACGCGAACCACGACAGCAGCAATGTCTCGAATTTGTGCGGAATTGAGTTTTCTTCTTCAGAAACCAAACCCGATCGGGGGATGCGGAAAAAAAAAATTAACGGGATCTGCGATCTGTACGCCGAATACCGATAATGAAGAAGCTGTGAGAGATTTGAGAGAGGAAATCTAGGGTTCTGTCGGAAGGGGGAATTTTCTAGGGTTTGGATTCTGAGAGAAAAGAGAGAGAGAAATGAAAGAGAAAGAGAAAGAGAAATTATATGGAGTTATGGATGGTGACGATGATGACTTTTTATGTGTTTAATTTCAGGCAATTGAAATGGGAAATAGTGCGATGACGCGCCTTGCGCGTGGTTTTCAGCGATGCCTTAGCCTACTCGCTTTGCTTCCGGGACACGTGTGCATCGCAATGCAACGGTACGCAAAATCTCGCGGAAGCGAACGAGTAACGACAGCGTGAGTGACACAGTAAAATTTAGTCAGGTATGGCGGCGCCTCAATTTCCCCTTAAGGGAAAAAGCACGCTGGTCGATCTAGAAGTCTTTTTTTAACGGTTAGCCACAAAATTGGTTAAGCCATCGTTTGGTTGTGAGCACTAAGGAGGTAAGAGAAAGACAACAGGTAAAAGAAAAAAAAAAAACAATTGATTTAGTTAAAGAGAAATAAAAAAAAAATATTTGAATTAAAATAATTTAATAGATTCATAAAAATTAATTGTAATTTTGATTTTTTTTAATTTTAAAAATTGATAATTTTAAACGTTAATAATTTTGATTCTTTCGTTTAGATTACTTTCATTGAACCAACTTGTAAACTTTGATCAAGTAATTATTTATGTAACAGGCTTATATTTTATTTATCAATAATTAACTATGATTAATGTAATTATTAATTTAATTATAAATTTATTAAAAGCCAAAAATTGTTATCTTCTTTTGTAACCGGTTCTTTATTCGTCTCTAGCATTCATCAAGAAGAATCACAAACACAACCTCATTCTCTTCTCACATTTATTTCAGATCCAATGAATGACTTAAGCACCAGCAGCAACAATAGTAGAACTGAACCTATAAGCAACTTCGATTTCTCCATCTTCATCTTCTCTTCTCTGTCCTAGAAAATAAAAGGATTAATTTAATCTACATGCAGTGGACCTACATTGGGATCGGGGTGTGCATTTGCACCTCCTCATTCTTTACAATTTACTGTAAATAAAATTTTATAATTTTATTTATATTTATATAATTGAACCACTAATTTTATTTTTTATAATTTGTACCTACTAATTTAAGGTTTTGGATTCGTCACTGCCTACATGAACAAGCATAAATCGCACGATGTGATTCTGCAACTGCAAACAGATAAAGAGGTTGAACTCAAAATCGATTAAAATGACAAGCATAGATAAACCATGAACAAAACCAAATGAAGTGATAAACCATGTTAAATATCTAAGCACCTTATGAACATAAATTAATCCCTAACATCTAAACGCGTACATACAGGATCGAATTGAAACAGATGCACTGGCATGCTGATAGATTGATAGCTGTCCTTGTTTCGAGTCGAGGAGCTGGAAGACCAGGGGGAAAAGCTTGAGAGCATTTGGATTTGTCTCATAATCAAAACAGAAAAGGGGAAGAAGGGTTGGAAAAGAGGCAAAGAAGAAATGGGTCTCAACAATTTTGTTTAATTTTCAGTATTTGTTTTTTAATTAATTTTAACTCAGTTTAATTAAACAATAATCACATTTACATCTTAATAAAATCATTTTTAGACATGTACATCATAAGTGAGGACCCTCAAGGCAATCCTCCATTCTCACCCTTTTCCGGAGCCAACCAACCAATTAAAATCGCAAATGTTGTAATAAATCAAATTGAGAAATTGAAAAAAACAAAAGTATAATTTAACTTAAAAAAATAATTAATATCGAATAAAAAAACATTTTTATCCTTTTTTAAAGCTTTTTGTATCTGTAAAAAAAAAAAACTTTTTGCACGTCATTATTGGGTTATTGCTCAATGCTCACATGTTATTATTGGAAGATGAAAATAATATGAGAAAGAATATCAGTTTCACAACTCACAAGGAGTGTCAGAAGGGCAACACGGGAAAGTTGAATGAACTGCGAATTTCTTCGCCAATCCGCTCAATTGAGAGAGGATAAAAAATTGTGGGTCCCATGATTTTTTTTTTTTCAAAAAAGTTACGCAACTTTGCAACCAAACCACCACATGTGAGAACTTCTTTCTTTTGTGTCTTTCTTTCCTATTCTCATGTATTTAAACACAACCAAACAATTGGTAAATGATTTTTTATATATTATTAATGAGATAACTTTATAATAAATAAGAGTATAGTAGAAAATTTACAATTAATACATTTAAAAAATATTATATTTGTTTATTATATTTAAGAAAAATGAGGTAGTACTATTGTATATAATTTGAAAAATATTATGATCAGTGGAGAAATTGCATATATGTTTCCATGGCAGAAATCAACCTTGAGTGGTGGAGTAGGCGGAAGCGCATAGCGTCAATGGTAATCACAAATATATTTTGATGGTACGAATCAACCTCAAGTGAGTTTAAACATTGATGCATAGCCTCAAGAAGGCATCATCATTGGTTTTAAGTGTGGGGTGGCGGAAGATGTCTTCATCACGGTTGTGGATGACAAAAGGTATGGTTTGATATCATGTTGGTAATGCTAACAAGAGGATGAGGGGATAAAGATCATAGGTTAAGGCCAAGTTATTCAATAAGATTAAAATATGTTTTTTTTTTTTTCTCTTAAATTTATGTCACATTTGCTTTTTATCTTTCAAATTTAACTTTGTTTTTTAGTTAATAATTTTTGAAAATTTTTCTTTTTAATCTCTCATCCAATAAAAATTACCACAAATTATGTGCATCTAAACTACCAAAAATTAGTCAAGAAGACTAAAAATAACACTTTCATTATAATAAAAGAAAAAAAAAACAATTTTAAATTTGGGAGACAAAAACAAAAACGACCTAAATCTAACAGATAAAATATATATTTAAGTCATTAAAAAAGATGTAATTTCATAAAAACTCATTTATTGATTAAAAATATTAAATTATTGTACGTTGATCTCTTATTTATATGATTATTATATAACTAATTCTTAAGATAATAAGTAACTTACTATTTTTTTGTTAAAAAAAATGATAGAACAAGAACACATTTCCAAGACAAAAGATTTGGACTAATTCAATGTGAATTTTAACTAATCCGAACCTTGAAAAATTGGATTGTTTTGTATTAGATTGAAAAATTGAAAATTTGGTGAGTTTGGATAAGGTATAATATTTCACTTTTGAAAATCTAATCGAAACCAATTCATCTGATTACCCTGCTGAATTTTATTTTTATTTTTTTCATTTGAAAACTATTGGTCAATCATTACTATAATTATAATATTTCTTTAATATCAAAATAAGAATCATCCTAAATTATTTTACACAGACAAAAGAAACTAATATATAAATAAAAGAGAATAGTTACAAAATCAATCTTATTCTTAAATTACATTGAAAAATTATAATGTTACTTTTTAGAGTATTAGTAGGAAAAAAATTAATAATAAATTGAAAAACTAACATAACACTTATTTTGGATCAACTTTTTTTGCAAATGCAACACTTTTAGAACGGATGGAATATAAGACATGATTTAACTTAAAATGAAGCATCATCATATTAGACTAATAGTTAAAAATAATTGTAGTTAATGTACTAAATTGCATACTATTAAAATCACCTTTATTTTTTTTATATATATATATATATATATATTAAATGTTTCTATTTTATTTTAACAATAAATCCAATAAACTAATTCAATCCAATCTAATTATAATCAAATTAATTCAGATAAACTTAAATTAAACAAAATCTAGAACAATTAAAATTGATTGAATAAAATAAAAAAATTTCACAAATCTTATTCAATTCAACCATAACCATCTACTATCATGTAAGACACCAATGACATAATGGGATTATCAACAAAGACTCACTTCAAATCACAAATAATTCCACCTAATTATAGACAATTAATCCTTATGCGTGAAGAAATCTTCTTGACGAAGGTTGTCTACCAAGCAACAAAAAAAAGGAACAACAAGAAAATTTGAATCCAGAGAGAATGTGAAAGTTTGATAAGGATTCTTAAACATCTGTCTTAATTCACGTTGACAACGAACCTATATTCTATTAATATCCTTGCATCAATAATTTAATTTTAAAGCATTTAATATTATAAAACGAGTATAAAAGTTTTTACATCAAATTAAATTAAATTAATTCTCTCAGCAAAAAAAAAAAATTAAATTAATTCCCTCAATTATCAACTTGCAAAAAAGAAGAGCAAGCGTACAAGAACGGGGTCCAACGAGGAGAGTTTTTCGAGGAAACAACTGGTGGATGTGTGCCGTCAGGAGCTGGGTAGGGCACGTAAAATTATGACACGTGGATCTCGGACATCCACAACTCAATTATCACATGATGTTAACGATTCGGATATATAAGCGAAAAAGAATAAACGGTTGAGATGAATCTTAAACGATAGAGTAGGAGAGACCGAGGACACACGGGAACAAACCATCCAACAAGTCCTAGTCCGAGGCCAAGAAGACAACCTGGATTTTCTCATCCCACCGTGCCGTTGATCCCTACAGTTTCGGAAGTTAGCGGGTTGAACAAATGGATCACATAAAACCACTTTTTATTTTTATATTTTAAATTTTTTGGTACCACTCAAAGATTCAGATTGCGGAAAATCTTTCGGATTTGAGGACCAGGTAGGGATAAGTCGATGGGCTTGTAACAGAGCCACGAAAGGAGAGGAGTTTTGGTTTCCAAAACCTCGTTTCTTCTCAATACAAAAAAAAAAAATGCTGCAGAAGCTGTGTTTGATGGCTTCTCATGGATGCCCTCCCGGACTTTCTTTGCAGCAAGAGCTGGCCATGGTTGGCTGCACCATTACCAAGGTAAAAAAAAATCTGGTTTTTGATTTGGTGGTAGCAACTTGTTTATGGTGTCAAAGGTTTTTTTGATGCAAACACGGATTGTCACAGGTGGTTAAGGATTCGGTACTAAGTCTTACTTTCTTCATGGGTGTGTATTCGAATCTCCCAGAGGTCACTTTTCCCGCATGGTAGCAATGCTCGCCAGGGAGATCCCTTGGTGCCTAGGGGCTAATTGAATATCTGCAATTGGGTAGGACTGCTTGCGGTTCGGACCTATGCAGTAATCTTTTAGGTGGGTCTCTGTTGGCAGCCTTAGCATGCCATTGACACCCTACCCGGTAGTATTGGGGTGCTGCCCTTCTATCAAATTTGGTATAAAAAAAAATGTTTTTATGATGTATTATCCATATTTCAACAATTTGTTAGTATTAATGAATTGGTTTCCTTAAAATTGGAGCATGGTCTATGGAGCACAGCTGGAATTTGGAGTTGACATTGTTACCTTTTCTTTCACTATTGATGTTGTATTGAAATTCTGAAATCAAGATAGTTTAGCATGCTTAATTGGTTATGGTTGTTTGAGTAATTCATCATTTTATAATTACCTAACTTTGGTTTTTACCTCGAATTTTTGTGTAAGACAGGGTTGTAAACCATTATTGCCTTCTCCTGTATTGAAACTAGAAATTATCAGATATGGGTCCTCCCTAAATCCATTCGAGGAGTCTAGCAAGTCCCAGAAAGAGTGGTTCAATTCTAATCAGATTGTCAACATGAACTTGTCGACTCAAAGGCCTATGCTCATTGATGTCCAAGGTGTGCAGGCAGCTGAATGAATTGTGTATTTGATCCAGCCATTTGATTGTTAACTCTTTCTTCAATGTTGCATGTTTGGTTTCTCGGTTCCATTTTGTCTAGCTCCTAGTTACATCACTTATGTTCTATTTGTTAGTGATGTAATAACTAATAATCCTGCAAATACACTTTCAGTTTTGTTGTAAAAGGCTTGTATGTAAGTATGGCTATCATGGGCATCTTGAACCCATCTGACAGACAATCATGCGGTGCAACCAGTCAAGGAATTTTTCATATATGTTGTAATCAGTAGTTTGATTAGACCATAGACTGTAATAAATCCTGGCAACTCTGAGGATTTGGGTGTATTGGGATCAGGATTCAAGAGTAGAGAGATTGCTCCTTGTAATTTTCATTGATCATAGTGAATTTTCGCTATGTTTTGTTGGTGGATGTAAACCTATAGTTTGCTGTAGGTTGAACAGTATTAATTTGTGTTTTTTTAGTGCTATGGTTGTAATTTGTAAGGACAAGGTATTCCAAGAATGGAAATCAAGGTGTCAGCAACAAACTTGATATCTAAGAGTGGCAAGTGGAGAATTTACCTCCAAGAACTTTTTTCATCCTACCTTAAAAGGATGCTATTCAACTAGCCTCTAAGCAACAATGTATCTCCTTGGAAAGAGATGGCTGCCAAGCAAGGCTACTAGTCAAGGGAGGGATTGGAACCCATCCACATGGATCATTGAATGTGAACCCAATTACAATAATTTCTTCATTATTTGTCATTTCTCTCAGCTTATACTGTTATGGACAACATGTGTGTGTCTCTTGTGTATTGATTATGCCTCTTTCTTTCACATGTTAATTTAGTGGTGAAATGTTAAATCCAATGACCAAAAAGGCTATGGTAATGCCTAATCAGTGAAGGTTGGTTTTGTTTCTCAGATATGATGCATCGCTAGTTTCTAGAATGATGTAAGTAATTGGTGAGCAGATGGTAGATTTGATTATTGAGCTTTTATTTACTTCTGTGATGAATGTTTAATGACTTAATGCTATTAAATTTGTGTTCTCTGCTGTGTCTTACTAAGTAATTTCACTTATTTTTTGTGGCAGAAACCTATCCAAGCCCAGTAGATTTTGGCTTTGGCATCGTTGAACAATGCAGTGAGCACGATAAAATTTTGCAGTGTATCATGTCTGAGAGTGCTGAAGCTGGGATAGGTGGAGTACATATATCTTTGTTGTCTGACTTGATGGGTTTACAATTGCCAGGCATTGATGAACCTCAAAAACCATTGACACCTCTTATCCCAAAAAGCAAATTCTTTATCCCGAAGCTTTTGCTCGATATTTTTCAAGATTCAGCCTTTAGTTCAAAGATTACAGTTCATCCAGATGGTCAAGTCACTTTTATGGGCACTGCAATTGAGATGAAAGATCTTCTTTCTGTAGTTGCTGACTCATACTTATTACGTAAGGGTGAAAAACAATCTATGCTTGTTCCGCACTTCAGCAGGTATAAATTTGTGGAGCTGTTTAGGACTCAATTGATCACATGAAATTCTAACTGTTCTGGTCACTTAGAATTACATTTTCAGAGTAGAACAAAATTTAGTTGACATTTTTGTGTGTGTAAAGACTGTCAAGCTATGGATTAAGTCAGATTTAATTAGATTTTCGATGTCAAATTTAAAAGCTTGGAAAATATATGTTTTCAAATGCGTTTCTTTGCTAATGCATTGGCAGATACAGGAGTCTTTGCGATCTGCATGATTTAGCCTTAACATTGTCAACTCTGTTGTTTTGCATTCATGACAACTAGTTGAAGAATTGTATCAATAAATGTGCAAAATTGATAATGGATTGCCTTGTGTATCTAGCATAGTTAATGTACAAACTACACTTATGTGTAGTTCATTAGGTACTTTTGATATTGTTCTCTAACTAAAATTGGAGTTTCAAGCTGGTAATCCATGTAATAATGGTTGACATTGGTTACCAAGGTGAAATTTGAATTTGATTGGAAAACAAAAAACAAAAGCACTTAAATGAAGTATACCATATGATCAAATAAAAATGAAGTACATATTTCTGTCACTCTGAAGAATTACTTGCCTCTTGTTACACTTGTATTGGAGGGACTGCTATTAGTTTGGGATGCTTTCATTTAAGATAGCTTAAAATTTGGTCAATGGGAAGACAAACTTCCTTCTTCACTTGTTCCCTCCACATGTGTGTGAGCTTAGATTTTCTTAAAAAAATTGGTTTTTTATACTAATTTAATAAAGGCACATGTGCCATCTGTATATACTTCAGTAATAAGCTTTTAAATCCCCATATTTAACAATCTATTTTTGTTTGTTAATTGTCATATCAAGCAACTGACTTTTGCTGAAAATCTCTATGGACAGGATGAGTATCAATGAAGTAGAAGTTACAAGTCTTTCCTCCACATTGGATATTCATTCTACATTGACTGTTCCTTTAAAGAGGTATGCAAAATATGCTCTCCCTGAAAATTGGCTTCATTCCTTACTTTGGGATATGCAAAATATGCTTGTCTAGGAGGTTACTTTTATGCAAATAATAGTTCATAATCATAAAGTTCTCTATAAAATAAATGCAACTTTGGTCTGAGGGCTTTTCATCACTGCTATGCATTTCTCCCATGCTATGGCCTATGTGAATAATCCATCTACTAACTGATTTTCTTAATAGGCGTCTAATGAGGAAGAATTATCTTCTTGTAAAATTTATTTTAATGCAATATTAAATATATATAGTTTTCCAACATCATGACATTGAAGAGTTATGTTTTATAGTTGGGCTGCATTATTGCTTTCATTTATGCTGACCGTTTCTCTCTCTGGTTGTGGATAGTCTCATCTACTAAGCATACAATGGCCATATTAATTTCTTGCTCAATAAACATATTATGTTGTTGCTTTTCTTTTGCTTAACAGTCCTGAGAAAGTCAAAGTCAAGCCATCACAAAAGAAGAACAAGAAAGTAGCCAGAGAGAGGGATCTATTCAAGAAGAACTACTTACATGCATGTGAGAGCCTTCTGTCCCTAATGGTTGACAAGAGGCGACAACGGAAAACCGCAATTCTCTCACTGAAGAAATCTGGCCCTGAGCTTCCTGAGCTCCTCACACAATTTTCTGCTGGTATTGCTGGTACTGGCCTTGCTGTCCTGCTATCTGTGATCTGTAAGCTAGCTTGTGGAAGGGGGGTTTCCTTTTGTGCGTATAAGCTCCTCAACACTGGGTTTGGATTTGGTCTGGTTTGGCTTTCTTGGGCAGTTAATAAGCTAAGGGATACAATTGTCAGCATGAACAAGAATACAGGAAAGCTTGGACTGAAAGATGAGGAAATGATTCAAAAGGTCGATAAGAGCCTAAGAGAGGTTTACTTCAGAGCCGCCACGTTGCTAGCAGTGGCAGTGCTAAGGTTAGCTTGAGCACTACCTCTAAGGACATGATCACGTTGAGTTTGAAGAGCTGTAAGCTTCGCAAGGCCACACATTGGAACAACCATTATACCTGATCAGTTGGATGTCCATGGCCATGTCTTTTGGGGATGTGATACAAAGCAATCTTGGTTTCAAACCAAATGAACCTTTGCTTGATGTTGGAAGCACAAGATTGTGGATGATTGGCTTGATCAGCACTTGGATGGTGTACTTACGGTATGGTTAGTACCTCATTTTAATAAACAAAGCAAGCAACATACTCGTATGCTTGGCATTAGGGCGGTAAGACAAATTGTAAAGTGTAATGTAAAATTTTGCGATGAAATACTGTTTTGGTGAAATTGTTGCTTGGTATCAGCGCATGGATTATCTCTGCAAAAGATTAACGCATGCTGTAATGCTAGTGCCACTAATATTCATCACATATAGCAGTAATCTTTGATCTAAGATATGCTACTGAAACATGAAAAACTTTGATTCTTTTTTGTAGCTAAAATCTAGAATTTACGAAAAGTGGCCGAAGTCAGTGGAGTTGAAACTTTGGTAATATTGATTCTGAAAGAATTGATGTTAAAGAAAAATTAATTTATGTCTGCAAATTATACTATAAATTTCCATTTCCATTGGATGGCAAAGTGGCATCATGTTTTAAGTGAAACTGCAGTATGTTTTGTGGATTTCTTTTAATTTTAGTTCAGTTGATTAGTTGTTAGAAACCTCTTAATACTGTTTTTAATTCCTACGGATAAAAAAAATAAAATAAAAAAGAGGTGTAGTTGAACAAAAAAAAATTGTATAGCTGCATGCCTGCATATGTTAACATGTATGGATAAACACAGATTTTGTGAAACATTGAACCGACAATACAGTACAACTACAACCACATGTAAGTCTGTATTCTGTAACATTATTCACTCATGCATTTGTGTTTGTGGCACTCTATTTCTCCATACATTTCCGACAAGGAAATAAAACAACTAGGCATGGAATTTCAGGTACCAGCCAAAAGAGGAGGAGAAAATGCTATGCCCCTTTTATTGTATTTATCAATCGTGGACAGTAACTTATAATAAAACATATAATGACTGCATTAAAAATGTTCATATCGCATTTTTTTTTTGTTAGTACAGAATTATACAATTATACAATTTATTGCAACCACTTATTTCAAAATTTAATTGCTATATTTTATTTTTATCATAAGTTGATTATTATTTTTTACTTAAAAAAGTCGATAAACTTGTCCCAACAAAAATAATTTACCTTTTCTATTATTGCCTTCATTTTTTATAGAAAAAAAGACTTAATTAATTCATATAAATAATAAAAACAGTTAAATATATCATAAATTTAAATTTCATTTAAAGAATATTCAAAGTTAAACGTTTTAAATAGCAATCATATTTAATGATACCATTTATAATATAATGGATAGTTTTTCTCACTAATAAATACGACTTATTAATTGGCTTATAAATATATCCACTTACATGAGAAATAAATCAATATCTCTTCAATAAATTTCAGAATAATTTAAAATATGCAAAAACTTAATGATTAATATACCTTTTACTTTTCTTCAAAAACAAAATACACTTTGTTTATATCTTATTATTAAATGACAAGAAATAATATAATAAGTTGATTGTTTTATCTTATCCAAATTAAATTATTTTAAAAATATTTTTTTATCAATTTATCTAAAGTCTAATAATAAAGATAATATCACCCATTTGGTTTCTATATTTTATTAGACAATTTTATTCTTAAGTCACTTCTTATTCATTCAATTTTTTTAAACGGTCACTTTTTTAATTAATTGTATTTAATTTCTTTTTTTATTATTTTAAATTTTTAGAGAGACACAGATTTTTAATTATAAAAGCAATAATTGATTTTTGAAATAATCTTTTAAGTCCAAAAGTTAATGCTAATAGAGCACCACAAGAATTTGAGGGAAGAGAATGTTAATGATTTTATGAGGTTGGAAAGGAAGGACCGCATAGCACGCACGACACACTATCCTGTTCTTTTGCCCTTTTCCTTCACTTTACTCTTTGCATCTAATTCTCTCTTTTTTACGTACATGAAATTAATAAAGGAACTTTCGCGAGAGACCCAACACAAAAGCAATCAAATCATAGATTGATTTGGCAACCCCAATTCCCTTTTTTGATATTTTTGAATTGAAGCAATGGGTTTGGGCGCTTAGTGTATTTTTGGACGCACGAAGATGATTCCTTGGGGTGGCCTCAGTTGCTGTTTGAGTGCCGCTGCTCTTTACCTTCTCGGCAGAAGCAGTGGCAGGTATACATCCATCGCTTCCACTTCAAATAATTGAATCACGTTTTTGCCATTCTAGAACAACATACATATAGAAAGTTCCTCTTTTTTTTTTATGGGTACAGGGATGCTGAAATTCTTAAATCCGTTACAAGGGTCAACCAGTTGAAGGAACTAGGTTTGTGTCTTTTTCGGGAGCTGAAGCCTCTACTGTCCCCACACTTGGTTTATGCTTCCTGTCTATTGTATTCTATACTTGTGCAAGTTTAAATTGCACTATTGTTGCTTTGAATAACATGATTTGAATTACTGATCTTCAAATGCATGCTGTTATTTCATAAATAACCGGGGATATAATTGTATCTAGTTTTTTTTTTTACCAATGACCAATCGGCTTTGTTGGAAATCCTACATTGACTAGTGATATGGTTAAAATAGTGTATATAAAAGGGGGTGGGGGAACTCTTGCGGCATGAACTTGGGGTTGAGTTTGGTCCAAACTCAAATTCTAAGATGGTATCAGAATCTATGTTAGCAGTTGTTATTAAACCCTATCAGGCCTCACACTATCGGACTATTATCAAACCACATGCTTGTTGGGCCTCTCCTAGCCAGCTGTTGGATATCCCACTTGACTGGTGATATAGTGTATATAAGTGAGATACAACTCTTACCCCATGAGCTAGCCTTTAAGGGTTTAGTTTGGCTCAAACCGAAATTCTAATAGAATTGTTTCAGCTGTCTCGTGGGGCTATTTACAAGAAAGATTGGTAGTGAAACTGGTTGTAGAAAGTTATAAATCATTCCTTACAATTTTTAGCTGAATTTGGTATTGTAGCATTTTCTTAATTAAGCGTGTTTGATTTTTTAATAGTAGCTTCCAGGGGCCAAATGTTGTTGGTTTCTGGCTAGAAAGTGTTAGTTGCCCAAGATTGGCCTTATTTGGCTTGCTGATAATCATTTGTCATGATATATTCACCCTTCTTGCTGCTTGTTTGTTGCAAGATACTTTCTAGTTATCATTTTAGTATCAACGAGTTTTGCATTTCACATTCATTTTAAGCTTAGACACGATCCATATGCTACTGGCCTCCTTGTAATTATGTATTCCAATGAGTAGTACTTCCTATTAAAACATAATTGATGTACATTTCTATGATGCTGAATAGACGAAGTTATATGTTCTTTCATTGCACTAGAGTCTACTACTTGATAATTTGTGATACAGTCTATGTGGTTATGGTTTCTGATCATGCTTGGGATTCCTTACTTTTCAGCTCAACTATTAGATGCAGAAATATTACCCTTGATTGTTACAATTTCTGGAAGAGTTAGCTCTGAAACCCCAATTAACTGCGAGTTCAGTGGTTTAAGAGGTGTAATAGTTGAAGAAACAGTATGTAGACATAAAGCATTAATATCTTCATTTTATAAGGACATTGCTTATGTCCTCTTACCGTTGTGATTAATATTGAACCTGTTTTTACAATTTTCCTTTTAGGCAGAGCAACATTTTCTTAAACACAATGATGCTGGTTCCTGGATACAAGATTCTGCTTTGATGCTATCAATGAGTAAAGAGGTTCCTTGGTATCTGGTGTGCAGTTTGCCTCTGTTCCTCTAATAGATTTTTTTTTCTTACTAAATTATAATTATTATTGATTATCTATTATCAGACTGAAGGGATATTTGCTTTTTAGAGTCAATATTTAAGCTTATTAAGTGAACACTCCCCTCCCACTGCCAAATATTATTATTGTTGATAAATATATGTTCTCTGCATGAAAACCAAATTCACTTGAAGTAAATATGTAGGATCATGGTGCCTCTGTCTTTTATATAATAGGATGATGGGACTGATCGTGTGCATGTGGTTGGAGCTCGGGGTGCTGCTGGTTTTGCATTACCTGTTGGAAGTGAGGCATTTGAAGAGTCGGGTCGCTCACTTGTACGTGGAACTTTGGATTATCTGCAAGGTCTCAAGGTGCGAGTGTTCGCATCCATCCAATCCTTCTGCTCCCCTCTCCCTGCAAAAATAAAAGAAAAATAGAAGCATTAAGCTGCTTATTTTGTAAACTGACATAATTGAGAC